>NC_052359.1:79120890-79122721 GCF_009727055.1 Benincasa hispida
AAGGAGAACGAGGAACTATGTGCTTTTGCATGAAAATAAGGATCTGATCCTTGCCGGATACACTGATTTCGATTTTCAAACCGATATAGACTCAAGGAGATCTACTTCGGGATCGGTATTCACTCTTAACGGAGAAGCAGTAGTATGGTGAAGTATTAAGCAGAGCTGCATTGCCGACTCCACAAGGGAAGCAGAATATGTTGCTGCATGCGAGGCAGCCAAAGAAGCAGTATGACTTAGAAAGTTCCTGAATGATCTGGAAGTTGCTCCAGACATACATCTGCCAATCACTTTACATTGTGATAACAGTGGGGCAGTAGCGAATTCCAAAGAACCAAGAAGACATAAGCGCGGAAAGCATATTGAGCGCAAATACCATTTCATCAGAGAAATTTTTCAAAGAGGATATGTTATTGTGAGACAAATATCATATGAGTACAACATTGCTAATCCATTTACAAAGGCCCTCTCGACTACTGTTTTTTAGGGCCACCTAAAGAGTTTAGGACGACGAGTAGAATAAATAGGCCAAGTGGGAGAAATTGTGGGTATGGGATGCCCTAGTTTATTGTATTTAGATTTCTCTTCCTGTACTAACCTTTGTTGTAACCCACTAGGAGTTTTAGTCCAAGTGGGAGTTTGTTGGGTTGTATGTTCTAAAACTCGTAGTTTTTGTAAATAAGTGAATTTTAATATATATGAAGTTATTCAAGTGAATTAATTGTTTATTCTAAATCCAATTAAACTACGAACCCTTGGCTATTATTATGAGTACTTGGACTTTATGTGGAGATATAAATAGGATCAAAGTTTGAGTAAGTATCCTAAATAGTCTATAGTACATGGATCAGGTTGGGTACCTCTTCTTGGAGACACTATTGAATACGGCCCGCTTCATGATTGTTACAAATGTTGTAAGGTGTCATAAATGAAGTGATCCTGATTTGTTCATATAGAGACATGTGAGCGGGGGTATTCTACATAATAAGATTGTGTAAGACTGACCCTGAAATAATCACTGTTACGTATTAACACCGTTTACGATTAATACTGATTAATTTCACTTAATGATGACCTAGATAACTTGATCTTAATCTTGAGTTATCTATGAACTCCTGTTTATTCAGAATTATCCCTTGATCTGCATAGGTGAGAGTACGCTCAATAGCACTGCTCAATATTCCTCCCATTTCAGGGATAAGATCGGGTAGATAGCTGGGGACATAGAATTTGCAAGACGGAATTCACTCCTACCCAACTTAGGGATAGTAGAAAGTTTGTTCTCTTAAGTGTTGTTCCCGGGCTTGAACAAGGGGCCCCATACTCTCACTGGCCCGAGAGGGAATGGATTTAGTGATTAGATCCTAAATCAATTGTTCATTAGAAGGACAGTGGTACTTAAGGAGAAAAGATGTAACTCAGAGGTAAATCGATAACTGACCTAGCTGAAGTTATGAACGACCTGTGAAGGATTGACTTATCGATGACGGTTATATAAAATGGACACAAATATATCTACAATGAGAAGAATGCAGCTACGGGCTTTAGTGGAGTGTCCCGTTAGTTAACGAATGTTGGTTAACTAGATTAAAGAGTTTGACCAGTTAATCTCGGATCATTGGAGCTCATGATCTATAGGTCCATTAGGTCTCTCTATTATCTCATAAATGGACTAAAATCTTAGATAGTGTGGTGAATGAGTTTGAACCGTTCAAATCTTGGCTTAAGGAATGAAAGTAAGATATATACGATATATCGACGTTTAATTATGAATTTAACGGAAAAATAGAGTTAATTATAATACTTAAATATGATTTAAATATTAATTATA
>NC_052359.1:79123241-79128787 GCF_009727055.1 Benincasa hispida
ACAACCAAGTGGTGTTGAAATTCATCAAGAATTGAAGGAGAATTTGAAGCTTCAAGGGTAAGTGTTCTTGAAACTTTGTTTTTCCTTTTTTAATTGCATGTTTAATCCTCTAAATTGAGCATCTTAGAGTGAAAATTGATCGAATCAACTTCCACTGCATGCTCATTGATCCTGCAGGGATGAAGTCGGTGAAAGGAAATTACTAGGTCCAGAACTTGTGCAACAGACATCATATAACGTTAAGATTATAAGAGATAATCTTAAGACAGCTCGAGATAGGCAAAAGAGTTATGCCAATAAACGGAGAAGAGAGTTGGATTTTGAAGTTGGTGATAAAGTATTTCTTAAGTTGTCTCCATGGAAATGAATACTCAGGTTTGGTAGGAAAGGGAAATTAAGCTCAAGATATATTGGACCTTACGAGATAATAGAAAAAGTTGGCCCAATGGCATATCGATTGGATTTACCTCCATAATTATCTCGTATTCATGACGTGTTTCATGTGGAAATGCTTAGAAAGTATGTGCCAGATCCTACCCACGTGTTGCCTGAGCAACCAGTACAGTTGAAGGAAAATTTGTCTTACGAAGAAGAAGCAGTGGAGATTCTTGACTGAAAGAAACAGGTCTTAAGGAATAAGACAATTCCATTAGTAAAGGTACTATGGCAGAACCATAGCACGGAAGAAGCAACGTGGGAAGCCGAAGAGCAAATCATGAACAAGTATCTGCAGTTGTTTAATTGACGGACTTGTAGCGAAATTTCGAGGACAAAATTTTCATAAGAGGGAGGTAAATGTGAACCCCGAATCCTAATTTCTCTACTTGAATATGTTTCCTACTAAGACTAGTAAGGTGAGTAGGTTAATGTGGAAACTAGTGTGGAATGGTAGAGAAAAAGGTGAAAATTTAGAAGAAAAGAGGAAATTTGGAAGTTTGACTTTTGGGAAAAAACTTGGAAATTTGGCTAAGTAAAGAATTTTATATGGGATGCGTTGGAAGGGTTGTGTTGATGCGTTGGAAAGGTTGTTGGTGATGGCATGCAGTTGAAGGAAGAAAGATGGAGGTGACGCGTTGGAAGGCACAAGGGTAGGCAAGGCATGCGTTGGAAGGCAGCCCATGCGTCGAGCAGTCGAATCCAACCGCCCCTGCCCATGCGCCGAGCGGTCATGCCAAGCGCACAGCCCATGCGTCGAAGCGCCCTGCCAAGCATCAATGCATTGAGCATGCCCAAGCGGTCGGGCACGCCCATGAGACCGAGCAAGCAAGCGATGGCCAGCGCCTATGCAGCATGCCCATGCATCTAGTGGCCAGCTCCTATGCCAAGCGCCATGCGCCCATGCCAACGAGCCTTGCGGTGATACCTAGTGAGCCATGCGTCGAGGATGAGCAGCCATCCTATGCGTTGGTGATGGTTGGCTCTTACGATGGCTAAGTTGGATTGCGATGGCTAAGTTGGGTTGCTAGGCATTGAGTAGTGGACTATGCGTTGAACGTCATCAAACCATGTGTCTTCTTGGGAGGAAACATTAAACCTTAAGCATTTGAGGTGGTTGCATCAGAGGACATGCAATTTGAACCTCATGCGTTGGCTACATAGGAGAAAGACACTTAGATTGCGTTGATAAAAAAGATGTGTTGGTAGTATGAGGGAGAAACACTTGGACATAAAGCCAAGTAGGAGGTGTCAAATTTGGAGAAGGTTTGGACGCCTATAAATAGGGCCAAAGACTTCATTTTTCAGATCACAACTCAAATTACATTAGAAAAGAGTGGGAAAGTTGAGCAAATCTTGCGTTGAGAGCAAAATCCATGCGTTGATCATAGAGCTTCAAAGGGGACGCATTGGACAGTGAAGTCTAGAAAACAGCATCAATTTGGGACAAGAAGTTTTCCCAATTTACTCGTGCGTTTGAAGTGATTCCAAAGCCACCTGAAATCTATGAAAGTTTAGTTTTTAGGGTAGGGCTGCCAGAGAAAAATCTCAAAGGGATCGGGCTGGAAACTGAGAAAAAGACAGAAGGGTCAGGCTGTCAGATAAGCTTGGGCCAGTCTTGGAGATTTTGTGATTCCCGCCAAACCACGAGAAGTTCTGAGCTCAAATTTTAAGATAAGATTCCTGAGACATTTTGGAATATTTTGTAGAAGAAAGTATCTCAAAATAAGGTCTATAACTATGAGTAATCTGAGCGGTAAATTAAATTTGGATTCTAGGGGTGAAAAACGAAGCTCGAGGTAGAAAGGGAACTACTAGAGTGAAAAGTTCCTAAACGATCGAAGTGAGTGACTAAAACATTTGACTAAAATGTTTGATTTACAATGTTTTAAAGAAAGCATGTTTTAAAGAAGAATATTCTCGTGCTAGCTAGTTTTATAAAGTAATTTCCAAGCAAACCATGAGTTATGTTTTAAACGCATGCATGTGTGGAAAGTTTGTTGAAAAGCTATTTATATGTATTAAATATACCCAGCATGCGTTAGTATCTTTAAAACCATGTTTTTATATGTGTTATACTTTACATGCTTTAAAGAGAAAGTAATTTATGACCAGTTTTACTTAAAACGCGATACCGAAGGACATTTGAGAAGGTATCCGCCCAACTAAATACCGAAGGATGCTTGAGAAGGTATCTATTGGTACTGAAGGACGTTTGATAAGGTACCAAACCAACCGGATACTAAAGGACATTTGTGAAGGTATCCTAGCAGCTCAATATTGAAGGACATTTGAGAAGGTATCTGAGCAGAAATACCTAAGGTATGACGGTTCTTAGTATGGCCATGTGCACGTAAGTAGATAGAGTCAGAGATTGAGCAAAAAGGTTCTCTCTTGACTAGCAGTTGGTGTTAGGATTATTTTTACCCACAGTGGGGTTATTCTCAACTGAGAAACAGTTTTAATGTTTTATGATTAAAACAGCTTTATATGCTTTATGCTTGGAAAATGTTTATACTGCAATATAAGGTACTGTAGAAGTTTACATTTCAGTTTAAACTCTTTATTGAGAATTTTGCACGAGAATCAATTATCTTTCTTAAGTCACTCACTGGGCTAGCAAGCTCACCCCATTTTCAAATGTTTTCCTTTCCCTCAGGTAGCAGTTAAATCCTCAGGAGATAGCTCTGCATCTGCCCTGCCACTAAAGGATAAAAATATTGTAACCCGTCTGTTAGGTGGTTACTATAAATATTGTACACATGTTATAGTTGTTCATATAGGGACTAGGATTTTGGGCTTGGGACTTATGAATCTAGTGTTGTAATGACTCTAAACATGTTTTGTTTCTCTGAATTAATAAATATTTGGCCTAAAGAAATTCTGTTGTATATGAGGTATATATTGTATAAGAGTTATTTCGCAACAGTTATTAGGCAGTAAGTGTCAACCAAAGGGTTGATAACTACTGGCAGTCACACCCTTTCCTAGGCTAAGAGGGTGGTCTGGGGCAGGGTGTGACACATAAAACCTCAAATTTGTTCCCAATGGTTATCTCAACCCCCCCCCCCACCACAACACATTAAACTTCGTAAATATTCATAAATACACAAGATAGCCAAGTTCAAGGACAAGACGGTGTAATGAAACTCTACCCACCCCCACACAAATATGGAACCTCCCGAACATAAAAAACACACAAAAACGAGTAAACAATGACCAACACACATAAAACTCAAATTTGTCTCCAAAATGGTTTAACCCAATCTCAACCCCCCCTCCCCATCCCACAACACATTAAACTTCGTAAACATTCATAAATACACAAGATAGTTAAGTTCAAGGACAAGACGGGTGTAATGAAATCTACCACCCCCCACGACAAACCTGGAACTCCTAAACGTAAAAAAAACACACAAAACGAGTAAACAATGACCAACACACATAAAACTCAAATTGTCCCCAAAATGGTTCAACCAATCTCAACCCTTCCTCCCCCCCCCCCCCCCCCCACACACCACACACTCACAACACATTAAACTTCGTAAACATTCATAAAATACACAGATGGCCAATAAAAAACACATCAAAATCCAGTTGTTTGGCTACCAATAACTGCAAGATAGCCAACAATTCTTTAAATATCATAAGCTTACTTAAGACATAACTACTTTGCTACCATAACTGCAGGATAGCAACATATTAGACAACTAAATAATGTAGTAATCATACCTAATTTGATGGGTCTCCTCTATGTGATCGTATCATGTCTTCAATCATTTTTTTCATTTCTTCCATTTGTCTTGCATGATCCTCTTGCATTTTTTTCTAAACGTCTTCAAGTTCCTTAATCCTCGACTGAAACTACTGGAAATTGGCTCTCAATTCCTCCATTCCTGCCTCCGTTCCTTGAATAGATGACGAGCTTGATGAGATGTTACTCCTCCTTGACTTAGGCTTAGGCCCCACCCTAGGCCTTTTGAATATCCGGGTCGTCTACCCAAAATTGTCTCATAGATTTCATTCCCTGTTAGTAGTGGAGAACCTTCTAGAGTGGGACTGGATTGTAATTCCAACATTTGATGCTAAACATAATAATTAAATGGGTAAGAACGAGCGACTAAAGTTAAAAGTGAAAAAAAAAACACGATAGTAAAGCAAAAAATGTTACATGTGCATTTTCAGCTGCTTCGTTCACAAACTTGCCACCTTTAGAGTGTGTTTCCCTAAATAGGTCAATACGTCCTATTTCTTAACCTTCCTTTGCCTACAACTCTGCCTGAATTTGCAGGAATGACTTCGATCCACCTACGTGGTCGAACGGTAATTTCTCTCTGATCTTCCTGTTCATCACAAACATTTCCTACATTTGAAGGAAAAAAATGTCAATAGTGTGATGTATTAGTAAATGCAGCAAATGATACACGCCATAAATATTCTACCTGAAACGCTTCACTCTCGAAGCGATCACACAAAAAGTACCAATCTCCTGGCCTATTTTTAAGCCAACTAGACAAATTGGCACGTGCTTGCTGAGGATCTCCACATTTTCTGTAATGTCTGTGCAAATCTGCTCTAAATTCATTGAAGGAGTTTTGCATTTGATGTTCTATAAAATGGTTAAGTCGTTGACTAGACAAATCAAGTTCGAAATGAGCCTACAAAAGAGTGAGAGAAGAATTAGCATAGATGATGTTCATGACTGTTAAAGAGTAAACTTATAATTACTTACCAATAATTGACTCTTAGCTAATTCTATGAACTCGTTTGGAACCTCAGCAAAAGTACGACAATGTACTAGAAATGCAGATCTCACGGCGACGCCGATTGCATTACTAAATCGTACCAAATGTTGTAATTCTCCCATGTTTTTTTGACGTATTTTTCCAACTCGATGTTCCGCGAATACTCTCGTTTCTTCCGAGTGGATGCTGAGCTACTATCTGAAGAATAAAAAATTTAAAACAGTTTATGATATATTTCAGTTAACAGAATATATTTCAAAATATACTAACCTGAAGTATCACCCACAGAAGATACCATGTTGCCTAGATATATCTCCTGGAATTCTTCATCAGCCTCCTGTTGCCTATTAGGGGTTGACATTGTAT
>NC_052359.1:79132370-79240653 GCF_009727055.1 Benincasa hispida
TCCGTAAAGTTGACGCCCCTAATGGTCATACCCTCTGCCTAAATAATTCAAATTCACCAAATATCTTGTGATCGGGAATGCTATCATCATTTCGTTCATCTCTATTAAATCTCGTTTCAATCCTACTTAGATATCGCGAGCAGAAGTTCCATGATTCATTCGTTGCATATGATTCCGCTATAGACCCATTGGGACGTGCTTTGTTCCGTACAAATTGTTTTAATATTCGTAAACTTATTTCAATAGGATACATCCAACTATAACTAACTGGACCCACCACTTTGGTTTCATATGGTAGATGAACTGCAAGGTGTACCATTACATCGAAAAAGGCAGGTGAGAATATTCTCTCCAATTTACAAAGTATGACTATGATGTCTACTTATAGTCTGTTCAAATCACTTACACATATTGTCTTTGCACATAAGTCGTGAAAGAATGTACACAACTCAACAATAGTAGTGGATATGTTCTTCGGTAGGCATGCTCGAATACCAATAGGAGTAGTCTGTAAAGCAACACATGACAATCGTGTGTTTTTAGCCCCGATATTTTTCCATCTTTGTCATTCACACATCGTGATATGTTAGATACGAATCCATCAGGGAATTTCACTGATTTCAAATACTTACAAAACGAAATCTGTTCACCATTTGTTAATGTATATGCTGCGTGTGGTTTTACAAATCTGTTTTCGACCTGTATTAAGTGTAAGTCCTTTCTTATCTTCAAATCTTGTAAGTCTAATCGAACATTTGTTGTATCCTTTGTCTTTTCTTCAATATTTAGCAATGTGCCCACAAAATTTTCCCATATGTTTTTTTAATATGCATTACATCTAATTTATGTCGTAACAATAATCTAGACCAATATGGAAGTTGGAAAAAAATACTTTTTTTAGTCCAGTTTAGAATTCACTTTCTTTTTTTATCTCGCTTTGATGGATGTTTGCTAAGCACAAAAAAGTTTAGCGTATTTATTTGTTGTAATATCTCTTCTCCATTCATTACGACTGGTGGAGGTCTACGTTCAACTTTTCTATTATGTTGTATACTTCGATGCCAACTATGATTCTCTGGAAGATAACACCGATGTCCTATAAATGATATTTTCCCTCTTATCCCAAAGGACGAGTTATCTTCTTTGCATATTGGACATGCTTGATAACCTTTTGTACTCCACCTAGATAAGCCACCGTACGCAGGGAAGTCATTAATCGTCCATAATAAGGTAGCATATAGTTGAAAAAAACTCACCAGCAACAGAATCATAAGTTCGCACATCAATTGTCCACAACTCTTTCAACTCTTCAATCAACGGTTTTGGACCAGGTATGAGCAAACACATGAAGAAGTTTGTTTCCTTCATGCATTTCTAAGGGGGCAAATTATAAGAAATTATCACCACAGGCTACATACTATAAGAAGTGCTCATATTTCCAAACGGATTGAAGCCATCTAAAGCTAATCCCAAACGAACATTTCAAGGATCTAAAGCGAAATGAGGGAATTCACGATCAAAATGTTTCCACCCCTCTGCATCAGCTGGATGTCGCAATACATTCTCCGTTTCAACTTGTTTATCTTTATGTCATCTCATGTCAGAAGTGCCTTCTTTTGATGCAAACAATCGTTTTAATCTCGGTATCAATGTATGTGGTATTTTTTTTACCCTTGCCATCATTAACTTTGTACCAAAACTCACTACAAACAGGGCATTGTTGCAAATCTGCAAACTCTTTCCAATACAATACACAATCATATTTACACGCATGAATAGACTCATAACCTAGGTCTAAATCACGCAATTTTCGCTTGGCTTCATAAAAGGAAGTAGGTATAGAGGTGCTAGCTGGAAACACTACTTTTAACAATTCCAGCAACATGTCAAATGATTTGTTACTCTAGCCGTTCAGAACTTTGATATGCATCAACTTCACTAAAAAGTTCAAGGACGAAAATTGCGAACACCCAGGGTATAATTCATTACGTGCTTCGGTCATTAAATCCTCGAATAAGTTCGTGGTATCTCTTTCTTGACCATTAAAGGACATATCATTCTCAATCCTTCCTTCATTTGCATTTTGTTTTCAATTGGAACTTGTAAATCGTTTATAAGATTCAACATCTCATTTTTTTCGATAGCATTACTCTCTATACTATCTACTTTAACATCCTGTATTGAATGACTTGTATGACTTCTAGATAAGTTTACTGGCTCTCCATGATATACCCATTCACAATACGAGGGAGATATTCTATATGTTAATAGATGTCGTTCCACAATATCTATCTTTTCCCAAATTGAATTCATACAATTCTTGCATGGACATCTTATTCGTCTGGAATCATTAACATGAAACCTTGCCATATCTAAGAACTGTGATACTCCTTCTCTATATTCCCCTGATAACTTATTCCTTAGTTTAATCCATTCTTTATTCATCCCTAAAAATACATATTTTCTAACCAACTTGTAATCCAAAACAATAACCTGGATTAGAGGACAAAGTACAAAGTATTATTTAGCATTGAGTTCCATAATTTTTATTTTTTAAGACAAAATAAACACATAGGTCCTTAGACCGTTTAAATTGTCTTAACAACTTTCAGATGTTTTATTTAATACGTCTCCAAGCTTTCAATTTTGTGTCTAATATAGGCCTTTCATCTATTCAACATCTTCTAAAATTTACAAGCCTATTGGACACAAAATTTAAAGATCAATTTTCTATTAGACACAAAATTTAGTTTTATGTCTAGTAGATTCTTTAAATTTTTTTAAAATATTAAATGTGTTAGGGACCTATTAAGTAACAAATTGGAGGTTTAAAGATTTATTTTATATTTTTTAGATTTATAGTTTTATTAGACACAAACATATAGGCATAAAAAAATTCATATACTAAAAATAGCACATAGCATCTATGTACTAATTTTCTTTCTCCTTTCAAGGAAAGTTCGAAATGTTAAATCATGCATGCTTAAGCTCCAAATAACCAACATCATATCATTTTGTAGACATAAACATAGTGTTATAATCAACTTGAAACTTAAAAGAATTTTATAATGTTTATCTCTAACGAATTATGACATGTTCGTTATAAAATTACTCTCAACAATTTCAGAGAATTGTAAAATAAATATATTCTGCAAAATTGACGAGATATTAATGGGCATGATTTGCACAAAAAAATTTCAGAGAAGATTTTAATGGACATGATTTGTACAACAATTTCAGAGAATTAACAAAAGCGAATACAATATGTACAACATGATTTGTACAAAAAAAATGTGAAATAATGATTTAAATAAATATACAAGATAAAATAAAATGAGAAGATTACCGGCAGCGGCGGTGGCTGAACGAGACGAAGAGACGACGGCGGCGGCGGGTAGTTGATTGCAGCTGTTGACCGAAGGGAGGAGCGGCAGCGGAAAAATGGAGGAAAAATGGGGGGAAATGGGAGAAAAATGGGAGAGGGAGGGAGAGAAGAGGTGCGCTGCGAGGGCAGCGACAACGTGTAAAAGGATGGGAAAATTGGGAGAGGGAGGGAGAATTGTGGAGAAGAATGAGGAAAATGGGAGAAGAAGGGAAAAATTTGAGAGGGAGAGGCAAAAGATGTAGAGGCGGCGCCGGTTTAGGGGGAAGATGGGTTGGGGTTTTGAGAAAATGAGGGGAAAATGGGGGAGATGGAGAAGAAACCAGACCCCTCTCCCGATGCTGCCCGACGGGCGTCGGGAGAGTCATTGGGAGTTCCTCGAGAACTCCCGATGGGCCTTTACGTTGTCGGGAGAGACGGTCTCTCCCGACAACCTAACTCCCGACACTCTATTTAGGCATCAGGAGAACTTCTGTTTCTTGTAGTGTGTCACCTATGGACATGCTGGTGAAATGTAAGTCTCTATTATGAACGACATTATATAATGAGACTAGTCATTTCGTGGTCCGGTTTTAACAAATTCCTTTGTATAGAATATCTCCGATCACATGTCTCCACATGAATTATTAGGATCGACACATTTGTAGCACTTTTCAATAATTGTAACATCTATAAAGCGCGTTGTACTCGTAGTGTCACCAGGACAAAGTATCAAATCTTATCCACCTACTACAGACCATTTAGGTTATCATTTAAACATGATCCACCTGTATGTCTCTACATACATGTTTAAGTTATAAAAATTAACCTTGGATGTTAGTTTATTGGTTTGTGGGTTTAATTCTACTAAATGTCAAATAAAACATTTCATATTTTATTAAAGACCCTATGAGATTTAGGGCACCAACCCCAATAATACAAATATTAATTCTTGGTTTCAATTGATATAACCTTAAAAAATTTAGAGGTATAAGTTGATACTATTCTTTAGGTAAAAAAAATCATTTTTATCATGAATTTGGTAGGTTGTATCAAATTTAATCTTAAACTTTCAATTTTATCAATTTAATCCTTAAATTTGGTAGATTATATCAAGTTCAACCATATACTTTCAATTTCATCACCGTACAAAAAATTGGACCTTAAATGTAGTAAAAAAAAATTGTGCGCACATATAATGTCTGACAGAGAAAAAATCAGAAAAATTGAAAAATTGAAATAGTGGCCTTAATGGACATTGTATTGCCGTCATTGTAGATCTCCTTTCTCAATACTGCCCCAAATTTTGAGTTTTCTGTATGCAGTGAGAAGCTTGGATTTATCTTAGCTAACGTAGATTTTGAGTCTTCTTTGTTATTTATAGGTTTTTAACATCGTTGGTTGTGGGTATTTGGCATAATTAGTGTGAGTTTTGTTTAATAAGTTTCTTATAAACACGAGTTATTTAGATATGTGCACTTTAGTCGGATTTTGTCGTCATGGTGCCTTTTAGCTTTCGTTCATAGATCTATTTGTGCATTTTACTCGCTAGATCTAAAGGTTTGATCCTCATCTTCTACAATTTCTATGGAGACATAAGGAGTAGGGGAGTGAGTTTTTTATTTGAAGATGAAGGGGACGTGGTGAGTTTTTCTTTTAAAGAGGGTGACGGCAAGGGCGACAGAGATAGTGGACGGCAACCACGATGGTGGAGGAGGGTCTAAAGGAGGAATGTCATAAAGAAGGGGAGCAAAAAGGGAGAGTGAGTAGTGAGAGAATTAAGTGTAAATTAGTAGAATTAAAAGTTTAGAGTTAAACTTGATTAAATCGGTCATGTTTAGGGTAAAAAATCTAACTTTTCTCTATCTTTTAAATTAATTAGTCAAGAAACACGTGCAATGTATATGAAATCATGTAGTTCTAATTATTTTTTTAAATAGTGATTTTTTAACATATAATAAATAAATATAATACATTTTATTTTAGTTACCATCAACTTTTAAACGTTAGATAATGTAACAATTTTTATTTTAGTGTTCCCATATTATCGTTATTTTTATAAAAAAAATCTTATATCTGGTAGAAAGAGATAAAATTTGTTCTAGTAATTAAATTATCGAGTAATATGTTGATATTCCAGTATTTTAATATATATAATGCAATAATTTTTATTCTAATATTATTACATATCTACTTTGAAGTCACATGAAGAGGATACATTATGAAGTCATGCGAAAGGATGCATTGTTTCACTATATTGATTACTACTTTTATTCAATTAAATTCTCTATTTTTTTTACTTTATTTAAACTTTGGACGGAATTATTTTTTTAAGAATGTAAATGCATGTATTTATTTTGTTTTTTCTTTTACGTGTGGATCTCACGTATAATTGGAAGAATCAATACACCAATTCGATGTGTATAACCACCTTCACTCTAAATAAATTCATCCAATTGGCATCTATTGCATCCTAGTTACATCCCGTCAATATTAATTGCATTTATTCGATCTAAGATTTTATGTTTTTAAATATGTAAATTTATTTTGAAAACTAAAAATTGGATAAGTCATCTTTACTCAAACGGACATCTACAATTGAAAAGTCACAACAAAAAGTAATATAAATAAAAGTTTATAGAAGATGTAAGAATAAAAGTGACATGATTCTTCCACCAAAGAGATAGAGATAGATATAAAAGATAAGTCAAAACTATGTAAAATCACGTGCGTTGCACGTGAAAGAAACTGGCATTATATTTATAATAGATCGATTTATCGATCTTCATCTTGTTTATAGCTTTCTTGCGGGACATTCCGTTCTGGGATTATGCAAACTGCAAAGCTCTCTGCTAAATTGACTCGACAAGGTTTTTCTTGGCGCTATGCATATAATCTATCCATGGAAACTCCCTGCCGATTTCTTGTTCCACCTTTGGCCACGGATGTAGGCGTCAACTCCATCAGAAGGCTTGGCATACGACGAGAAGTTGGTAATTGCAGGTATGGACGAAATAATGCTTCTTCACAAAGTCATAATCCAGTTTGTATGATTACGATTGTTTGATCTGATTATAGGGAGAATTAGTCACACCCTTTTGATTTTGAAGCTTTAGTTTTGTATTAAACTACTTGATCACCGTTGCAAGATCATTCACTGAAAATGTGCAATAGAGTCTTTTAATCCTTTAGGGGCGAGTTGTGAAATTGGGGCATTTCTCTTTTACTATTTTAGGATAAGAAATCTAATTCAACTACTTTGTGGGCATCCTTTCAAGAGTAGAGGTAATAAGCTTTGGGTAAATGCAATGCGGACTTTTCATTGGGTTTGGGTTTGGAAGAAACAACATATTGTTGAAAGGAAAGGTAAATGATTGGAGAGAATAATTTGATTAATTTCAATCTTCACTTTCAGTTCCTATGCATGGTGAATGTAGCAATTATTCCTTTGCATTTACTACAGATTAGAGCAGGTTCTTATAAGCTCTGGTGGGGAGTATGGTCCCTTGTATGTGGTACTTGGTCTATTGGACTTTCGTACTTTTCACTATAAAAAAATATTGGTTCCAGTTTAAAAAAGAAAAAAAAAAAAAAACCCGTATAATTGATCACTGGTTGTTGTATTTATTTGTATAATGGAGCTCTTTAAGCTCTAGTAACAGTACACAGCTTGTGTAATAAAATCTACAAAATAATATAATTTTTCTAATGACGTGTATACCGTGTACGTTTAAATTAACTATGGACTTTGTAGTAATTCGGGATTTTCTTTAAGTCCCATACCTAAGTTTGAATGTAACATTCCATTTCTTTCTCTCCAGTCAACAAGATGGAAGAGATGCAGTCCTTTCGAGAGAAAATAAGGGGGGATTGTCCCAGGTGATGTTCTAAAATGGATAGTTACTACTTCCTAGTATGAGATGTAAATACCAAGAGTCGTAATCTATCACATCAAGAATTTATCGAATTGTTAATATAGCTTCGATAACTGTCAATAGTCTATGAAATACTCAACAAAGGTGTTTCAAATTTTGAAATGATTTTTTTCCCTTTGTGCTATCATTGGGTTTTGTTTCCAGTCAAGATCTCTGTCCTCTTATTTGTACCCTTGTATGATATGATTTGAAACAATGTTTTCCCCTTTTTTTTGTACTGTAATCTTAATCTTAACTATTTGCAATATTGTTCTCAATTATTATTATTACTTTTATTTAAAATATCCAGTGGTTTCTGTTTCTTACAAAAGGGAAAAAAAGAAAAGCAATACGTATGGTGAATTGTTTGATGAAAGACTTTTTCTGCCTTTGCAGTATTTATGCCATATTCCGCAATTTGTGAAGATTGTTGAAGTTGGTCCAAGAGATGGACTACAAAATGAAAAACACATTGTACCAACTGCTGTTAAGGTTGAATTGATAAAGATGCTAGTCTCTTCTGGGTTGCCTATTGTTGAAGCCACCAGTTTTGTTTCTCCAAAATGGGTACCGCAGGTAACTTGGCTTGATATTCAATGAAAATGTTGGTTGGTATATTTTTCTGTTCCTGAAACAGTTACTTTGTTGTCATTCTTCATACTGTTGGCCTTCGACTTTTCATGCGTTCTGCCTTCATGTTTGAGTTTCTTGTACGTATACTTATTAATCTTCTTTTCTTGTATTTTCCTCAGTTAGCAGATGCAAAGGATGTTATGGAGGGAATTCAAAATGTTGAAGGTGCTCGATTTCCTGTGTTGACCCCAAATCTTAAAGTATGAGCTTTAATACGGAAATGCAAAATTAGGACTAATCTGGAATGCATTTCGTGATTATTGATGACATTTTTGGATTTCTTTGTCTAGGGTTTTGAAGCAGCTGTAGCAGCTGGCGCAAAGGAAGTAGCCATCTTTGCTTCAGCGTCCGAATCCTTCTCGAAGTCAAATATCAACTGCAGCATAGAAGAAAGTCTTCATAGATACCGTGAAGTTGCTGATGCGGCAAGAAAGCACTCACTTCCAGTTCGTGGGTAGGTATTTCAACCAGAAAACTGAGTAATTTTAACAATCAGACATCTTGTTTGATTTTGTAATCTTTTAGTGTTAACGTATTTACAAAATTTGAGGCTATAATATTTCAACCCCTTTTTGTCTACAAAATAGTACAGTTGATAAGTTCATAAGCTAACAAGCATATCATCTATAACAAGTCTGCCTGGCATAAGAGCACTTTGGTGGTTGAAATGATCCGATCCAATACTTTTTTCAAATGGTTAGCAAGAATCTTTGAAATACTTTTGTAGATCACATTACATAGACTTGATGTATGAAAAGCAGATTCAATTCATTAATATTGGCCTTAGGGAGTTTGAGTGAAGGATCATGACATTTTCCTTGAAATCAACACCTCTGGGAAAGCACCCTCCACTTCTCGTCTTACAATTTTCAGAGCTTTTGATTGAACACTGCAAGCAGACCATCTAGATTTGAACCTTCAGTAGGGCACATGTTTCTGTAATTGGAGGTTCCTTTCCATCAATCCAAATTGGTGTTGGTATTGGTAATGCCTCTTTTTATTAGAAACCAAACTTTCGTGGGAAAGCAAAACGAAAGGAAAAAAACCAACCCAAAAAGGAGCCAACCTAAAGAAAATGACTCCAATGAAGTTTGAATGAGGATACATAATGGGTAATTACTAAGTCCTTACACGTTAAAGCCCAAAGGGAGGTACTGAACCTAGCAAGGAGGGATCTAACTTCCTCCTTAGATCTCCCAACTCCTCTAAGAACTCTATTGTTCCTCTCACCCTAAAGACCTCAAAACTTTTTCATTCAACTTAACTTTTTTAGGAACTCTTGTGTTTCAGCAGCTTCTTCCTTCATTAGAAGATGTTGAAAATCTTCCTGAACGTTTGAGTATAAATAACATCAATGCCAGCCTCCTCCCCTGTTTTGATTAGACGCTCTGCTGTGAAATCAATCCTCCATTAACCTTTGCTTTTAGCTGGTTTCCTTCGTTTCAAAATATTTTCTAGCTTCCTCAGGTGAAGGTGCTTTGGTTTAATGCCTGTAGTGTTCTTCTTTGAATGTGTGGTTGGGATGCATAGGAGATTTTTTAGAGATGAGGATAAATCAAGAGAGCAAATTTTGGAATAAGTTATTTACTTGGTTGTTTTGGTTTCTAAATTCTAAGAACTTTTGTAATTATAGTCTTACATTGTTGAGCTTTGTAGAGCTTTGTAGCAACTTTGGAGTTCTTTGTAGTTTTTCTTTCTTATTAAAAAAAGAATAACAAAAAGAGGTTTAATTGTAGTTGGATCAATATTGCCAAAGTATTTTTTTACCGTTTTAATTGAATCTGCCTCCTTTTACTATTGGAGGTGGGAGGATGTATAGCCCTCCCATCTTATGTCTTTCCTATAAATTAAAATGTAATTACGTACAGATGATAATTATATGTTTATTTAGATTTAAAATCTTTTAGGGGAGTGATGATTTTCTATTTATATTTTGAAAATGTCTCCTATAAACATGTTAGATATGTATCATGTGTTGTGGGCTGTCCCATTGAAGGAATGGTACCCGCATCAAATGTAGCATACGTTGCTAAGGAGCTTTACAGAATGGGATGCTCTGAGATTTCCCTTGGCGATACAATTGGTGTTGGTACTCCAGGTAACCTCTTGGAATAGCTAGTTTAAAATCACAGTTAATATGAACAAAATCTATCTTCTAAAGGCATTTGACAAATTGAAGAAATATTACATCACAAGTTAAATTAGGTATCTGTATGGTCTCTGCCTCTCATTCTAAATTGGTTAACTGATATCATCCATAACTGGCACCATTTGATTTCGCCATTCATATGACACCATTTGAGGTTGTTTACGGGAGGGTACTGCCACCTGTTGTCTTTTGAATATGACATTTATGTGGTGGATGAGGTAGACCGTCAATTAGGAGCTTGGGACCTGATGTTGGCTAAGTTAAAGAGTAATTACAGCAAACCCGTCAGTGCATGGTTGAAATTACTAATAGAAAAATACGAGAAGTGAAATTGGAGGTTGATGATTGTGCTTATGTTAAGCTCCAACCTTACTGCCAAATTGGCACTGCCGTTTATTGGGCCGTTATTTGCAGTAGGTTCGGTTGCTTATTGCCTTGCTTTAGCTGAGGGCATTCCTATTCACCCGGTCTATTATGTGTCTCGATTATGTAAAGTTTTTTCAATTCCTTCCTCTTATACCTCTGTGTTGCGTGTAGCCCCCAACCTTTTGGGTTGTTGGGCCTCTGTTATTCATCATCAGAAGAGGGAGAATTGGAAGTTTTAATTCATTCCTCTGGTGCTTCCCTGAGGAAGCCACTTGGGAGGAAGCCTCTGTTCTGTCCTTTCTTCCCAATCTCCCGATTTTCACTTTGAGTACCAGGTAGCACCGTGGTGGATTGCGCAGTGGGTAATGACAGACCTCCAACAATGTTTTGTCGGGGCCATTTTCTGTTATGGGTGGGACCAAAGATTATTAGTTTTTCATTCGTCTTTCTTCTATATAGGATATGGTTGTGGGAGGATCATCTTTTAAGCAATTTTCTGCACTTTGCTCAGTGAGTGAGCTCAGGAGGGGATCTCGAATCTCCATAGGTTGTACCATTTTTGTCTTAAATAAATTGGACCCTATCTGGTGGTTTAATTTTATTCATATTTTTAAGAGAAATTTTTCTATAGAATACTTATATTCTATTCAATTCTTATAATCTTATTGGAAGCATCAAGTGATAAACTTATAAAAAAGTATTATCCTTATCAGATATTGCATCATAACGGTTTTTGGTCTGGAATATTGCTTGGCAATGCTTTCTTTTCTTTTCTTTTCTTTTCTTTTTTTCCTCCAATGACTTCGGAACGACATATGAAGATCTTGATAGTTTCTTAATTAGAAGAGTTCCATTCATGTTCTTGTTAACTTTAGTTTTTTACCACTGCA
The DNA here is from genome assembly GCF_009727055.1 of Benincasa hispida. Classification (NCBI taxonomy): domain Eukaryota; kingdom Viridiplantae; phylum Streptophyta; class Magnoliopsida; order Cucurbitales; family Cucurbitaceae; genus Benincasa; species Benincasa hispida. The sequence continues at coordinate 79,143,684 of NC_052359.1, forward strand.
GGAACTGTGATTCCAATGCTTGAATCTGTAGTTAATGTTGTTCCAATTGAAAATCTTGCTGTTCATTTCCATGATACTTACGGGCAAGCTCTCTCCAATATTCTAGTCTCACTCCAGGTAATCTCTTCTTTTTCCATCATGGTTTTAATCGTTCGAAACCTACAAGTCGTCAAAAAATATATGGCATTGAATTGGTATTTATTCGGCGAGTATCTGATATAACCACTATATATATTCAGAGAATTCAAGGCACAATTTAGGGAATTCATCAAAGTGTCCTTATCTCTCGTATGCTACCTTGCACTTAGCCAGAATCCTTGTACCCTCTATCTCTTGCACTTAGCCAGAAGTGCCCTATGTACTTCTAGGCACCCACTCACACAACTAACTTATAGCGGCCCACAAATTGAAATTTTGTGGTCTTATTAGACAGGAAGTTTAATTTTATGTTTAACAAACCTGTTAATTTTAGAAAACCTCAAATAAAAAATGTTATATACAACTTATTAGTTTAAGAACTAGATTTTTAGTTTAACCAATGACTAGATTTTTAGATTCAACTTAAAAGTATCACCGATTGATGTGTCAAAATAGTGAAAGGAAGTAGGTAATAGTACTAAAAAATTTTCTCCTTTCACTTGCTTTCTCTTGCATGCTGACTACCAAAGGCCTATCTCTCTTGGCATCTAAAACTTAATTTTTATTAAGAGGAAAGATGTACAAAGCACCAAATCACCTATGTATGTATATATGTGTGTGTATATATATAGTTTGTCAACAAAAATGAAATACTTAGAAAAGAATTTCAACTTAGAGGGTTGGAAAAAAGGCAAAATTAAGGCCTTGTCGTCCTTGAATTTCCAAACTTAGAACAGCTAGATTTTGCTTAAAGAAGCAATATTATAAATTGAGGGCTAAATTGAGGGTTAAATTGTTAAAGGTCTCATTTGATAATCATTTGGTTTTTTTTTTAAAAAAAAAAAAAAAAAAAAAAAAATTAAGTTTATAAACCCCACTCCCGCCCCACCAATGAGTCACACCATTTAATTGTGATCATGGTAACGAAAATAAATCTATTACATGGAACGCATACAATGACGTTGAAAAGCAATACAAAATATGAAGATGGAAAATATTTTATCTTATTATCAGATGGGGATCGGCACGGTGGATTCTTCGGTTTCAGGTCTTGGGGGTTGCCCGTATGCTAAAGGTGCTTCTGGAAACGTTGCAACTGAAGATGTTGTGTATATGCTGAATGGAATTGGGGTGAAGACCGATGTAGATCTTGAAAAGCTCATGTTGGCTGGAGATTTCATCTGCAAGCACTTGGGGCGTCCTTCAGCTTCAAAAGTAGCAATTGCATTGCGGAAAGTTGCCTCCAACGCCAATAAATGCACAGCTACTGCATCCAAATTATGAGGTGCATTTTACCAAAGCTGTAAAATGATGCCTACTTCATCCTCTCCTCCCCTCTGATATTGTTCCTCAACACCCATAATTTGTATATCTCATTTCAGCTTTCTTCTAAGTTCTAGGTGCAAAAATATTTTATTGTGTATTTTACTCTCATATAACATAAAATCAAAGGATAAATTATGAGTATGTGAATGAAAAAATTGAGGGGATAGAAAAAGAGTGCCACAAAAGGGAGCAACTTACCAAAAGAAAAAAAAAAGACTTGGTTACAATTGTCCATAGACACATTGAACCGAATACAAGACCAAACCTCACACATTGAACCGAATATAAGACCAAACCTCACACGTTGAACCGCATATGACCCGTTCATATATATATATATATATTAAATTTTGTGTGTACCGTTAAAAAAGTGTTGAATTAAAAAATACTCCCTAACTGTGTGGTTGGATATAATTATATCTCTAAAATTTTAAAAGTTCTATTTTAACCTTTGAAGTAATCTTTGTATGTTTGCCAAAAAGAGAGTTTGTATTCACTTGTGTGAATATATAATCTAAACATGTACTTGGACAAAAATTAAACGCGCATGGTGGATGTGTGCATCATTCATGTCCTCTTTCTCCTTTTAACCATCTATGTTTTTTGCTCTTTCGTTTATGACTTTTTCATTAACTCTCAAATTTGCTTATTTTATGTATTTAAATTTGTTCACTTAAGCAATATACAAGTAGACAAAAACTTTTCTGACAATGAATTTAACAAATAAAACATTCCATGGTTGTTTTGAAAAAATGTCAAACTTCAAAAGTTAAAATGAAACATTACAAACTTTAAGAATATAATTGAAATGAACTCTTGAGGTTATTATTGATAATTTAACCTTAAAAAGATCATAATACTAAAAAAAATTCACTTGATGCTTATGAAGTTCCTCTCACTCAATTGTTCAATCTTCATTCTCTTTGTATTCATCTTCGATTGTTTTATTCAATTTTTCAACTTTATCTTTAGTTTATGTAATACCATGGGTCTTGTCACTCATTTAATGAAAATTGTGGGTATAATCACATGATTAGGATAAATGAGAATTGAGAACATTTGAAGAGCGTGTATGTGATCGCAATATTAAGGAAAGTGTGTGCTAAATTCGATGAGCAATATCATTGTAGTATACTACGAAGGCAATTTCTACTCTATTTTTTTAAGTATTTATATTTTATAAACAAGAAACAAGAATCTTTATAAAAAATATATATATATATTATTTCTTCATAAAAGAGAAAATGTAAAGGTTATCGAGTAGACCTTATCAAATCTATCTCAAAGTTTTAAAATTATAATTACAAGTTGCTGGCTACATCCATATGCACCTCAATTTAAAACTTCATCCAAAGAGATCACTTAAAATTTATTTTTCATAAATAATTCAAAAGTTAAAAATTGAAAATGAAACATAAATTAATACTTTGAGATGGAAACCTACTAAAGAGTTCAAGATAGTTTTGTTTAATTCAACCAAACTAAAAGAAAAATAATTCATTAGTCACACACGAGCATTGCTCATCAATTCTCAACACTTGCAGTATTTGTTGTACTGAAATATACATATATATATATATAGACACACGCATAACGAAATTGTATTATATGACCAAATCAGTCAACTTCTTTGCAAATATAGCAAATAAGTAAAAGAAAATAATGCAAATATGACAATCAGATTTTCACTATTAAAGAATGACAATATTACCCTTCCTCTTGAAGGGGATTATTACACAAAAACTCCAATGTCATAGCGAAACCAGTGATAGATATAGTCCAGAAGTGTTATAGTCACGCCTTTTCTATGACTCTTATCGGCTTAGCACCGCCGACGCTCTCGACCGCCCCTGCTGCCGCCCTCGACGAGAGCCGAATCTTCTTTTGGCTTCAGTTAACACGATGATCAACTTCGGATCAAGAAATCAGAATGAGGGAGAGGGAAGTTGGAAAATTTGAAGGTTAGAAAAATATGTTTTTTTGTTTTTTTTGGAATGGAGAAGAAAGATGAAAATCACATCTCCAGAGGAGACAGTACATGGAGTCTATGAAGTTTCTTTTTCCCTTTTTAATGGACAATCATTAGGTAAATCTAAGCTACACCCAATTCTATACATCTCATTTTTTTTACATTGTAAAAAAAAAATCAATTTTTTAACTTTTTCTCTCACAAATTTAGATATAATATCTTCATATGTCAACTCCGACAATCACCTCAGATGACCATCTAGGCGACCAACTTTGGTGGTCAACTCTAATTAGACCACATTTGACCCCCCATTTTGATGACGACCACCTCTAAGGTTAGTTCTAATGACTCCCTTCGATAATCAACTCCGACGATCATCTTGGTCGACTAGTTCATAATGTTTAATAGTATTCTTTTATAATGATTTGACATTAATTAGTATAGCAAATCAAATAAGCTTATGTATAAAAATATTTTTGAGACCAACTTGTGTAACTTTTTATAGATCAATAAGATATTTTTCTCTTTTTTAATATTATGTTTCTCTTTCGTTTTTTCCTTTTTTTCTTAAAAAAAATTAGTCATTGAAATTAAATAAATCCCTCAAGTTATAGACTGTAATTGTTAAAATTGGTGTATAAACTGTAGATAGAAAATGTAGGAAAATGATTATTTTTCAGATTTTATCTAGTCCAATAGAAGAAGAAAATAAATTCGGATAGAAACAAAATATTTGAAATAAAAAAAAAAACCCATTTTAGCAGTTATATAATTAATTAAAATTTTAAGGGCAAAATTTTATAAATATGTAAGTGATGGAGCCCAATTTTAATAAATATCAGTTTGAGTATCTAAAATTTTTTAATATTTTATTTTTGAATTATAAATAAATATTTAATCAATCAAGTCATGCATAAATTCAGAAATAAATTTGATTGATTTACGTAGTTGACAAAATATGATACATAAGGTACGATTACTTATAATAGAAAAAAGTTTAAAAAAAATATTATTTTGACATTTACTTTGAAGTTTATTTAATTTTAATCCATATACTTTTAAATGTCTAATTTTAATTTTTATACTTTTAATAAATCTTAAATTTAGTCATTTCTATCCCTTTTAAAATATATAGTATTTTAAATTTTAACTTAAAAAAATAATCTAAATCCAAACTAAAATAACGTACTCTAGATATAAAATATTATAATTTAGATGGTTTTAATTTACACTTGAAATACGAATAATTATAATTCAAATAATAAATTATCGTAAGGGATTTTTTTTAAATATAAAAAAGATATTTAAAAAAAATTTATACATTATAAAAAAACAAAAGTTTCAGACAATTATTTCATAGTACGGTACTTTCCCCAAGTTCTAATGACCGGTAATCGAATTGCAAACGTGTCCGACGCGCGTCTTTATATTTCCATCACACGTTGCCTTCTGGTGCTCTACAAAGGATCGAAGCCGAGGGAGGGCCATGAGAGATCGTTAACTTTGCTATGGAAGTTCATCGGAGCTCTTCACTTCCAGGTCTGTCTAAGAATCATTCTCCCCTCCCGTGTTCTGTTTTGGCTTCCATTGAGAAGCATGCTAATCCGGTAGAAGATCAACGCGTTTGATCTTTTATTTGGTTGTTAATTTCATTTCAACGAGTATCTTTCTGGTTCAATGTCGGGTCTCTGGATCTAAACCAACTAGTATTTTTTAAAAGGATTCGGTGATGTATGTAGGAACTGGTTTGTGCATTGTCAAATGCGAAATTTTCATAGAATTGTCAACATTTTCATTGTAAGAGTTCAAGAACGATCTAGGAAAATCATCACAAATTCAGTATCTTGTGCGTCAAGATTTATCTGTTGATTTTTTCTGTTTTTTTTTTTTTTTTTTACACCAGATAAGAGAGAAGATCCTTCTGTGGGAGTCGAGAAAGATGTTACAGAATCAGTTTCAAGCTCACCAAAAGATGTGCAGACTAACAGAGGTAGGGGAAATATCATGAAGGGTGAACCTAGTCAACAGGTTGATATGGCTGGGGAAATTAGCATGGAGGCCTCGATGTCGGCTGATGATGTTTTACGGGCTGGAGGGTTTGGTGCGAGGGATGATATTGGTAGTTTTCTTCCTGTTGCTAGTGATTCTACAGATTTTGAGGCTACAATTCTCAATGCTCGAGACTATGAAGGACCACAGGGGGAAATTTCTAGACCAGGTCTTGGGTGGAAAGAAGCTACAAAAACTGAATAGTTCTGCTTTGAGCATTTTGTTTTTGTCCAACTTCAGTCATTTGTAAGTATGGCTTGTTTACTAGGTCTACAGGATTATGTTTTGTGACGTTAGGGAGATGCATTAGTTTGTTGTATTTTGAATCAATATAGATCAGGACCCATTGCAATCCAATCATCAAGATAGATTTTGAGGATGAATCTTTCAAAATTATGCTTGGTATGTCCTTTGGAAGCAAAGGTAAGCTAATGTTTCTATGATGCATTAGTCATTGTGGTTTTAAATCATAAACCTCTCGAAGACAGAACTCAAGATGGCCACAGTCTTTGTTTTGATTAATGGTATTATTATGATAGAATACACTTCTTATTTAATTTACCTTTATCAAATCATTTTGACATTCTCTTCCTCTAGGATACTCTTTTTGTGTTTTGTTTTGTATATAAGATGTTGTACAGAAGTGACTTTCTGGAAGATTCTTTGTCCTGGTGCAAGGATTGACAATGGGTCATAAGCAGATTTCCTCTCCATCAGTACCCGCCATTTGGAGCCAAAATGAGCTTGCCACTCGTCTTGGGAGGTATAATGAGGCAGATATTGCTTACATCCTTCAAGGGACCTGGCACAGTAGTCCAGAATTACTTGGTTTTGGGCTAAAATGTATTGTAAGCTCTCTTTTCCGGTTGAAGTTGGCAGTGCAGAAAATAAGAAACCCACTAAATAGAAAATTTCTTCGTCTGGTGTGACCAATGATGTTTTATTGTTCCACCTGTATAACCCAAACTGATTTGTATTAGGATGGGGAAATGATAAGTGTCAGGGTTTCTGGGACAAATCTAATGAAACAACTACTTGGATTTATTGACTGGGTAGATTAGGATGGGACCGCTGGTAGAATCTGAAAGAATTTTGCCAAACACCTCTGTCGCAAAATCATGTATTTTGCTTCTTGGGATCATTAGATTCAGCCAAGGATGAGGTACCTCCCACAATCCTTTTGTCCTGAGTTTTTTCTCAGATATATGCACTCTATCCAGAAACTCCACGTAAGGAACTTCTGATAGGAAGAGAGTGGCTGGAATGTAGCTCAATTGCGATAGCAGCTTCTCAACTCTCTGCATGACCACTCAGAGTTTAGAAATGACCTTATATGGTAAACACCGCTATTTTATTTTTGTAATTTTTATTACTTTTTTTTTTTTTTTTTGGCTGTTTGACATGAGCATGATATCTGATAATGTTTATGGCAATGCTCACCTTGTTCATAGTTTCTTTCTCTTCGGAGTTGAAGTACATGGCCATTTCTAAACAATACAGAGTTGTATTGTCTGCGATGAATTGGCTGGCTTGAACTGGATCTTTGGGATCAAAGGAAGATCTCCAATTATTGAGAATACCAGTTCTATTTATTAAAACAAAGCCTTCAATATAATCAAAGGAGTACTTGGAGGATATCAGATGCTCCTGGTCCTTGGAGAATATGGCAAAGTCTGAATACAAGGTTCTTATCCACTTTACCTGCCAAAAGAGCGTGGATTGTGTTATACATTACTAGTTATCACTAAAAAGGTTTATGTTTTATACCTATTCTGATGGAATGCAGGGTATATTACCATTTTTGGTGCTGATTCTAAAGATATCCTTGCCCTTGTGATGATGCCGAACTGACCGAGGCCTCCAAGTACACTGTAAAACAGGTCTGCATTCTCCTGCTCTGAACAGGTAATTATCTCTCCCTTTCCTGCTAAATTGAAAGTGAAACTACATTGGTTTTGTTTACCTCCAAGGTTTTAATGTTGAAATGAGTTAAAGCTTGGCTTTCATTTGCTTTGGTGGGTTCTTTTTTCTTTCTTTTTCTTTTTTCCCCCTGTAGTTTCTCTCTCAAATTCCCTCTGGCTTTCTCCGTTTGTTGGCGCTCTTGGCCCTTGTCAGCCTCTTGTCATTTTTTTTTATATCTTATAGAGATTTAGGTTATTTTCACGGTGCTTCCACTTCTCACCTTTTCGTCTTCACTATTGGGTTTGCATTCAGACTGGGACATTATACCAATGTTTCTATTTTCCGTCCTTTTTCACCAAATAAGGAAAACTTGGGACGGAAAACATGAAATGAAGATGAAGACAAAAGGTTTAGGGAGTTACTAGTACTTTATATTTTCCTTGTGAATGGTAGCATTTAATTTGCAGGTATTAATTTCAGAGGGTTTCAAGAGTTATTGTCACTGATTTGAATGTTGTATTTTAATTACAGATCTTACATGATTGAGGGGTTGACTGAAATGAAAGATTCTAGTGGCCAACAGTTTTCACTGTTAAAAAGAAATTATAAAAGGTCACTTTTTTTTTTCTTTTTGATGGTCTTAATTATTGATTTTCTTTTTATAGAAGTAACTTTTACAGTAAATTGGAGATTGGGACTGAAATATAACTACTGCTGGTGATTAAAATTACTTGCATTTTTTCAACTTCTCCTCCAACTTTTGTCAGGGTCTAGACCATCCATGTATTCATATTTGGTTTATATCATTGTTGCCCTCCATCTTCTCAAATCCAAGTAGAAGAAGAAACATATAGCATGAGCAATTCATAATGTTTGAGTTAGGAGATGCCGTTATTCTTCTCACCAAAGAGGAATTAAAGAGGATCCCCACAGCCAACAACACAAGTACTATTTAAATTTTCTGCACTGTTACTTTGTTATGGGAACATATGGACCAAGCGGATATGAATGGATTACATATTTTTGTCCAGAGAGAAAAAAAACCATCTCTAAATTATAGAATTCTCTTAATAAATTAATCCTTCAGACTTACATAAGTGTAAAAATTATTCTCTTTGCCTCATATTAAATATTCAATTTGACGAGAAAAAAAGTCTCGTTCTTTTTAGAACTTCTCTCAACTACTCTGCTCTAAAAAAATATCTGCTTCTCTATAATACAATTCTCTCAAAAAATTTCATTATTGCAGCCCTCTCCCTAATTTGTTTGATAGAGAAGTGTGGTTAGGGGTATAAAAATAGTATTTAAAGCGGAATATGTGAGAGAGACGTTTTTAGAGAGAGAAAAGTAGTTGTGAGAAAGATTGTTAATGGAGGGTAATAGAATGATCTATATTTTACACAAAAAAATTTTGGAAGTCAGTTTTGGGGGCCACCCTAATTAAATTAGGGGGTTTGCACAATTTGCCTGGTGATCAAGTATAACAGGAAGGTTCATCATTAATATCCTATATTGGTAATTAACATGCATGGTAAATGACAAAGATTTCCTTCTTTGAGGTCCAAAATTCAGTTTCCTATCCCGTGATTACCCCTGTAGGAGTGTTTTTGTTTTAAGTTCTACAACACAGGGAAGTTGTTTGTGGGGATCTAAACCTCTGATCTCTTGGTTGAGAGTACGTACTTAAGTCACCTGATTCCATGTTGGCAAAGTATAATTTTAATTGTTATACCTGGGCCAACAAAGTGTATACCTAAATTTGGTGATAAAAAGAAATAGTTTAAAGAACTAGTTGGGCCATTCCATTACTATAAGAAGGAAAAGCGAGAAAATTTAATAGCGCAACGAGTACATGATCATTTTACAGTTATTGAGCGAGAGGAATTCTAAACAATATATGCAATATAAAAAGCTTATGAATAAGCCAAGGAGTACCTGTGACAACTTCTAGCTGGTGAACGTTACTGATTTGAGGTCCATGCCTAAAAGCTTGCCCACTAATACCAGCATTTGATAGAGTACCACCCACGGAAAGATGAAGGTAGTCGGTCCAAGATTTTGGTGTTAAGCCATATTTAAGTGTTTCATGTAAGATATTTATCCACAGCTCTCCTCCAGGGACATCCACCCATGGCAGGTTTCCATTGTGAACCTGCATGGCTGGTTCCTTAAGGGATTCCATGTTGATAACTACGCCTTGCAAGGTTTGTGCCTGACCTTGAAGAGAATGGCCGTGGCCTCTTGCAGCAACTGTAAGTTCTGTTCCCGAACCCATTTGAAAAATATGCTTTAATGTAATTGAAATGTCACGAACCGAATATGGATGTAGAACTGCTAAGGGTAGCATATGATATCTATTGCCAAAATCTTTAGCTGCTTCTTGATTGTTTTTAAAGCTAAAGTATCCATCTAGGCTTATTGTTTCCAAGGATGAAAGCACTTTGGAAGAAGACTTTATAGGAAGGTCACCTGTTGGCTCCCCAAAACACTTGGTGAAACAAAGGTTGGGTTTATAAGTTGCACAGTTCATGAATAGGATCATGGAAATTTTGAAGATTAAGATTTTTTTGTGGTTGAGGAAGCTAGAAAATAGTGACCCCATGTTTCTAAATATTGAACTTCTCTTTGTTTTCCTTTATGAGGCAAAGAGAAAAGAAGTGGTGTAGAAGGGCTCAAGGTAATTGGAGATGGAAGAAGAGAATTTAAAGAGCTTGTTTATCCAATGAACAGTTTCGACTTGGGTGCAGACGTTATTACTTACTGTCTTGTCTTGGGTGGGTAGGCGTCTTTATTAGCTCAGCTTGGGTTCTAATGTTGTTAAGGGGCATTTGGTTGAGAGAAAAGTTGCTGATGTCATTTAATTCCCCTCCTCTCTGCCCCTTAAGAACGATATGTTCGATAACTGTTTTCTATATTCATTTTTTTAATTATGCTTTCATGAGTGACTTATTACTTTCCCTAAATAGATGAATTTATTCATCCTTCTAAATTTTTTAATAGTGATTTCATGCCACTGAAGTATTAACGTTGATAAGTTCTCACACTTAAGTTAAATACAACAAACCAGAAACTGACTTGGAGGTTCTAAGTTCGAACCTTCATACGAGCTTAATACAAAAATCTTTTGATGTCTCCTAGGCTTGGGCCTTGTGGTGGGCAAAGTTTTGACTCCAAAATATACCAAAAAGGAAAAAAAAGAAAAAAAAAAGTGAAACTGTTTCGGAGTCATGTTTGGTTGGTTTCTTTAGGTTTTTGTTCTCTGATACATTAGGATATTTCACGATGATTATTTCTGTACAACTTATGGATCATATTATCACTCAGACTGATGCAAACATAAATAGTAAATTGGGTAAAGAACTCAAAAGTGCAGATTTGCTGTGCTGAAATCAATATGTATAAACATGTAAGGAGAGGAGCTATGGACGTTGAAGATTGTCGGGTGACTCCTATTAAAAGCAATGTAAGTTATTTTGAATAATATTGATTCTATTATTTTACTTGCTTTGAGAAAAGTCAGGTGACAAAGTGAAATGAACTGAAGCAAGTTCAAGGGCGCAGTGGTGAGTTGAAATGGACCATCTGGAATTCCTTGGAGATGTTGATGTATGGAAAATGGTCCAAAGTCTTAAAGGTATTTGATCATTATAGGTAAGGTGTCGTGTGGGTCCCCGAGCATGTGATTGCCACGAGGAGTCAGTGGTACAACAATTTCCCTCTCTCACCTTCTTTCTCAAAATTAAATTTTCAAGAAAAATCATAATTTCCAGAGCCCCTAAAGTTTCATGTTTATTTCTATATTTTACATGCCTTACAATATCTTACTCAAGCTCTCTCTCTCCTAGTGTACTCTACATTAAGAAGTTTGATTGGGAGAACATTAATTAGGACAGAGCTTAGAATTTGGGTATTATACCATAGAGGAGAGAAAAATGGTTGGGAACAGATGGGTATGTGAGGCATGTAAATCAATGAAGCACCAACAAAACATAGTACAATTATTGTGGAAGTCCTCTCTTTGTTGCAGAAGTTTTAAAGAAACCTCCACGAAGACCTCGTGGTCGAAAGCAACTTGGTCGTCCCACCAAGTTCTATATGGAGTGACATCCCTCTTTTCGCAAGCTGCATCGATGTCGATGTGCTTTGGCCTTTCAAACAATATATTATCACAATGACCTTTTGAATGACAATACCATTTTGAATAGATGATTTCATGAGATGATGGCATGCTTAGAAGTAGGTTTTCTTCTAAGAAGCCTTAATTCCATGAGGGAGAGAGTTTTAATTTTAGGACAACATTAAATGTTTTTTCCCCTTAGACCCTACAGCTTTATAGAAAAAGATTCACCTTTAATATTGGATCTCTCAGAGATTGGACTCTGCCTCCGTGGCCCTCCCTCAATAATGTTACCTTTGTCAATGAGTATCAAATCTTGTCATGGGGTAGATGCTGTAGATGCTTCTTCCGATGCCTGGTATTCTGTTGAAGCAAGACTTGATACTCATTTTCCATACTATTTGCTTGGTTTTCTATTTCTAAAATCTACATGACTTCGTGAATTTCCTAATCTTTTAATTTATTTTCATCAACTCTCACAACTCTATGAGTATTTTTTTGTTGGAGTGATTCTGTAATGGATTATCATTTTTGTCGTTTTTAAAATTGTTCAAAATGTATTTTTAATCATTCAAAACCAATTTTTGAGGATACGAAAGTTGCATTTAAAAGATTAAATTAATTTTGAATAATTAAATACTTGATTTGGAGTGATTTTAATCATTTGAAAATCACTTCTAAACATACACTAAATAAATAATTTTACTGTTCACAACTTGACAGACCATCTTTCTTCCCTACTTTGCTCTATAATTGCTTTTGTTGGGATTTTCTGCTTGTTTTTCTTGTTTTTATAACATGTCACAAGCAAGACCCTCTTCTCTTTTTATTTGCTAAAGGGTACAGTTTTGTTTTTATTTCCTTGGTGAGTTGGTGTATGACGATTTCTTTTCTTTTTGTATAAGTTAAGGTAGTGTATATGTATTATCTATTTTATAAAAGCACATTTTTTGTGGACCATCAATATTTATTTGTTATTATAATGTTTGATCTGTCAATATTTATTTATTTATTCATTATAATGGTACTCCGTACTATTTCAATATAATATCGTTATGATTCTATATTTGAGCATCCTTGTCAATTAACACTGCTGAAATAACTACAAATTATATTTTTCTGTATATGTATTATTGCTATTGCCTGTTGATAAAAGCATAAAATAACTATTGTCGTTGGTTCTATTCTAAAAGGAAAAAAAAAAATGTTGTTAGTTAGTTGATCTCAACTTTCCTTAGATTGTTATGTCTAAATTTTCATTATTTGTTTAGTGATCTAAAGGTTATTCTAATTTCGTTAAATATGATACACGTGTTCGGTAGATCATCCAATTTTTCATCATATGCGTCTAAAATTTTTAATTATCTCGCTGTAAATTAATTCTTTAATTTTTGAGATATTATGCGTATGTGTATGTAAATTCTTGGTATCTATTAACCCACCTAATGATCATTTATTTTGTTGTCCTAGTGTATGTATATAATACTTCGGCATTAGTGACATTATTGACTATATGGACTAAAGATGTCCACAGACGGATCAGAGATGTCATTTTCCATTCTGCTCTCTATTTTATTTCTTCATCCTGTGAAATTTTCACGGGTATCAATCCTGCAGAAAATTCGCGAGATGAATTCATCTCGATTGTTTTTTTGATTTTTTCATCTCGATTGTTTTTTTTATAAAAAAAATCAATTGCTTTAAATCACTAATAGGGAGAAATTTTAATTAATAATTAATTCTATCACTAAGTTATTTATTATTATAGTTAATTTTACGAGACAATTGATAAATTACTTAAATTTTGAAAAAAAAATTAATCAATTTTTTTAGTAGAAAAAAATAAATATAAATTTAATTATTCACATATGTAGTCTAAATTTAAATATTTAATTTAAATATATTCATTATCTCAATTAATAAACCCTCAAATTTCATCTATATAATGTTAATAATATATACTAAATAAATAACAGGGAAGGGGATGTATTCTGTATTCTTCGTCTCTTACGGAGAATTCTCTCATTTCTTCTCCTATTTTTTCGTCTAATTGGAGAATCTCTGTGGGCCTCGTCTTCCTAGAGAAATTGGATATCTATATTATGGGTTATATTGACTGTTACGAAACAAAAGGATGACAACGTTGACATGTGGAGAGGTAAATAATAAAATCTCAATCATACTTACGAAGTTGAAAGTAGCATGGATGGATGAGCGTGTTACTTGCAAAGATCTAAGAGTGAAGGGTGAAAAACATGATTTAATGGAAAGACTTTAATTAATTTAGAAAATATTTTAGATGTTATCTTCAGTTATACTAATATTTTGTTTGGCCCAGTAAAATTTCAACTATCTTCCTTCCTCTCTAAAATATATTTCTATTTTTTTTTTTAGTGAGTTAGTAAAAATGAGTATTAGTCTAAAATCTATCTAAATCTTGCTTACTAAGTTGGTGAAAAAGTTGGTAATAGTTTACTTTCAGTATATTTAATGAATGAGGACAAAATTATAATCTTACCATATGGATGACATTGTCAAGTACCCTATCTTCTTCATTTATGAAATTTGTCTGAATATTTTCAAAAAAATTGTACTAATGACCTATTTGACAAGATCAAAATAAAATTTGAAATTCTATTTTAAAACTTAAGTTTAACAACTTTTTGCTTGTGTCATCACGAATTAACTTTATTATGTATATGTGTTAATGCTTGAATTTCATATTTGTTACTCGTTTTTTTGTTATTCTCTTTATCAATTTAATTCTCTTTTTTTTCTTCTTAATGTCTCTAAGTTTTCATTCCTTTAGACGTCCAAAGTAGAAAGTCAACAAGAATTTGAAAAAAATCGAAAAGAAAAGAGGAATGATAATTACGAATCACAAGAGTAAAGAAATTTTAAAAAAATGAGCTAGTAGTAAGAGATTGAGCGAGGGAGTCTATTATCAGGAATAATTTTGTAATTTTAGTAAAAAATTATAAAATTTATGTCTTAGAAAGTGAGTTAAGCTCCATATGGGTCTTGTATAAAGAGTCATCTTAAAAATCTCAAAAAAAAAATATTTGTTATCTTTAACAATGACCCATTTACGTTTTGCAATCTCGTTAGTTGCTCCTATTATTTTTCTTTTGGAAACCTCACTAAAGAGCATAATATGTGTAACTCATGAATAAATAAATAAATAAAATACAGTTAAATAATTACCCATAAATAATGAGTACTCCTAGGTCCCCCCCCATTTTATGAAAAATTTGTTGTACGATGGAACATTATGTAGCATGGTCACAATGTCCCAAGTGGCAAGAGACTGTAATAATAATGATGATGATAATAATGAAAGTATTAAAAAAGAATATAGAAAGAAAAGAGTACGGAATTAGTGTGGGTAAATTCTTATCCATGTTTCCTAACTGACTTCCAGTTCGTATCTTTATCTTAATTCTTATCATGTTCCCATATGCTTTAACCTTCATCATCATCTTTACCGTACAAATCTGATCTATTGCCGTTGTCGTTGTGAATGATTTGCAGTCAAGGACAAGTGGTTGGTTGGTGAGTAGGTTCCAACTTCAGAATTTAGATTCTATGCACAGCTTTTATGTATAAATCTTTGTGATTTTCCTTTTAATTTCACTCTAATAAGTCTCGTATCTCGTATCAAATCAATGGAGATAGTACTTCTCGTTTATATATTTATGATCACACCTTATCTCATACTAAATCAATGAAGATAGTTGTCTTCATTTATACATTTGTCTAACTAATGTGGGTAATGGCAGATCTAGAAATTTTGTTAACGAATAGCTTTATATAATTTAATAAAAATAAATGTAATAAGTGGGATTTGAATCTAAATTTACAAAGGCTTGAAAGGCAAATTAACCTGTGAACTAGCTAGTTGTTTTGATACTATGTTAGCTTTATATATGTATGTATGGAGCATAAAGTTGGGGGTATACTTAATGTGTCAAAAGCCTAAATATAGTACCCATATATAAAAGAATTAACTTTTTGGTTCCTATATTTAGGTCTAATTTTCATTTGCTACCTAGGTTTACATTTAGTTCTTTAATTTTGAATTCGATTTCAACTTAATCATTAAATATCAAAATGTTACAATTTTATTCTTGTAGTTTAAGCTTTGTTTTAATTTGATTAGTAGGTTTCAAGGTTTACATTTTTAATAATGGTTTTTTTACTAAATGCTTACTTCAATCGTTGATGTTAATGGTATTAACTAATTTAAAATAATTATAAAGTGAAATATTAAAATTAATTTTAATGGTCTTAAAAAAAATAGTGAAAGTTAATTAATTGTAATTATTTTAATTCTTTCAAATTAATTAATGGATATTAACATTATAACTAAAAGAAAGTATTTAGTGAAAAATCAAGATTAAAAATGTGAATCTTAAAATTTAGAGACCAAATTGAAACAAAACTTAAATTCAAGGGTGAAATTGTAACATTCTTAAACTTATGAACTAAATTGAAATAAAAAAAAATAATAACTAAAAGTATATAACTAAAAGTATAACATTTTGAAACCTAAAAACTAAACGGAAACTAGACTCAGAAATTAGGGGTAATAAATGTATTCTTCTTTACTATGGTTAAAATTTGCAAATATATAATATTTTTGCACAATTTTTTTTAATGGGTCCAGGGTGCCATCTTCATTTATCATGCTCCAATAATAGATATAGTTAATCATTCTGGACATTCAAATCTAAATCTTAAGAGGTGTTCAATCGATTCTTAAAATATCAATTTTGTATAAATAAATTATTAATCAATACAAAAAATTTGAAATTTCACGTAAAACTAAATGGAAAATTTAGAGGTTTTATTAAATATAAAATTAATTTCTGTAGGTAGTATACTATTCTACCCTTTGGCAGTTAGCTCTTCTTTTATTCCCTCAAGAAGATGAAACCAGGGGCGGATTGGACCAACAGTTTGTGCCAGCTTGTGGTTGGTTGTTGAAGTTCATTCAGATGCTTTTAGGAATCCTCAATTAATTGAGTTTCCCTCTCACATGGGGTTTAAAGGAAATTTGTATTTGATAGAAAAAGTGATTAGCATATTTGTAATCTTGTCTGTGATTTTCTACCTTTGCAATTGTAGTAAAACTATTTAGGTCACGTTTATACTAGAGAAACGTAATAAACTAATGGTAATATGAAAAGCGAGTTTCATTTGATTACATTTTTTTTTGTTGTTTATCTATGTTCCATAATCGCAATGAAATGCGAGACCCACTTCCAAGTGTTGGGATTCATATCCTAAATCTTGTGGGTCTTGTAATTTGTAATTATATTGTACAAACAGTTTATTTATAGGTTATCTTCTATAGCTTAAACACGTATGTAAAACATACAAGTGGATCATGTTTAAGTTAAAGGGCTGTGAGGTCCGATGCGAAAGTGTGGATCGTGTCCCAATTTTAAGTTCACAAAGAATTAAAATTATAGAGAACTAAATTACGCATATTATCAAAATTTTATAGCATGCTTCAAAATAAATAGAAGGGAGAGATTAGGGTTTAGATTATACTAACCTCTGAAGAATGAATTCTTCACAGTAATCCTAATCAATCCGGTCATGAACACTCCTCTTGCAATCCCAACAGAATTAAACCCCAATGTGGATACACCACAAATGAGCCACCTGTATTCTCTTTAGGGGTTCAGAATTAACATGAGTTGTGGGTTTTGTTGATTTTGGATGAGAGAGGAAGAATTTTTCTAGGAAGAGAATTTTCTGAAAGAATCTCACCCACAGACCTTATGTGATCTCTCGAAGAAGATGAAAAACATAAAACAAACTCCCACACAATTTTAACTAAGAGTAATAAGGGAGGGAAGTTGTAACTTCCTCCCTTTAATTTAAAATTAAATTAGATTTAATTTAATAATTAACTTATTATTATTATTATTATTATTATTATTATTATTATTATTATTATTATTATTATTATATCAAATATAACACATAACCTATAGTTTACATTATATCAAATATAATATAATCTATAGTTCTAGAATTCTAAATAATTCATGGTATTTAATATAAATCAAATTTATACTAAATTTAATTATATGAATTCAGTCCATATAATTAGTATTTGAATCATATTCATATATTTATTTCCTCTCATATTAAACTTTATATAATGTATCAATTACATTATATTAATTATATCATATATAATTAATTCCCTCAATTAATTTGAACAATTCAAATTAATTCTCAATAATCCTAATTGAGCTACAGTTGGGCCAAAATTAACGTTTTGTCTCTGTAGTTACATCTAACTCCTTAAGTACCACTGATCCCTTTAATAAACAATAAGTCATAGTCTAACTATGATGAAACACCCTCTCAAGCCATGAGAGGGTGTGGTGTCACATTGTTCAAGCCCTAGAATCAACCCTAAGAGAACAATTTATTTACTTACCCCGACATTAGGGAAAAAGTGAGGAAAAAGTGAATTTCGTCTTGTATAGTTGTGTTCCCAGCTCCCCAATCAGACGAATCCCCAAAATGGTAGGCATATTGAGTCGGCGAACTGGCCACTCTCACCCATGCAAATCAAACGACCACCTTCATAGGTAAGAGTTTACAACTCACTCAAGATTCAGGTCATGTCACCTATGAACATTCTAGTGAAATAGGTGACATGTAAGTCCCTGCTATTAACGGTGTTACATAATGAGACTATTCATTTCGTGGTCCGGTCTTATACAAATCCTTTTGTATAGAACACCTCCGCTCATATGTCTCTACATGAATGACCAAGATTAGATCACTTGTAGAAATTTACAACAAATGTAACATCTACAAAGCGGGTCGTATCTATACACTAAGATAAAGTACTCAACCTTATCCATCTACTACAGACCATTTAGGTTATCACTTAAATATGATTCACCTGTATGTCTCTACATACATGTTTAAGCTACAGAAGATAACTTTGGATGTTAGTTTATTAGTTTTATGGGTTAATGCTACTAAAAGTCGAATAAATACCTTATATTTTATTAAATAAATAAATTATTTGTACATTACAAGCTACAGGACCCACGAGATTTAGGGCATCAACCCCAACATACGTGATAACTTGAATGGTCTGTAGTAGATGGATAAGGCTGGGTACATCCTGGTGACACTACGGATACAACCTGCTTTGTAGATGTTACAATTGTTGTAAAGTTCTACAAATGATCTGATCCTAATCATTCATGTAGAGACATATAAGCGGAGGTGTTCAATACAAAAGGGTTTGTATAAGACCGAATCATAAAATAAATAGTCTCATTATATAACACCGTTAATAGTAGAGACTTACATTTTACCAGGATGCCCATAGGTTACATGACCTGAATCTTGAATGAGTTGTGAATTCCTACCTATGAAGGCGATCCTTTGATTTGCATGAGTGAGAGTGCTAGTTCATCGACTCAATATGGCTATCATTTTGGGGATTCGTCTGATTGGAGAGCTAGAAACACGATTACATAAAGACGAAATTCATTTCTTCCCTAATTTTGGGGCAAGTAGATAAATTGCTCTCTTTAGAGCTGATTTTGGGGCTTGAACAATGTGGCGCCACACTCTCTCTTGGCCTGAGGGTAATGTAACTATAGGACAAAACAATAATTTCGGTTCAGCTGTACTTACGAGCAATTTGTGAAGGGTCATCACACTGTTGACTGGTTATATCCAATGGACATAGAAATATACTATAGTGGGAAGAGTGCAGTTGTCGGTCTTTAGTGGAGTGATCGGCAGCTAATGGAAGTTGGGTAATTTAATTAAAAGAGTTAAATTAATTATTCAAGTATCAATGAAGCTTCAAATTATAGGTACGTAAGATCCCCTCGGAAGATCAACTGGGATTATTGAGAATCAAATTATTTTTTTATTAATTTAAAATTTTCAAATTAATTGAGGGAATTACTTATATATGATATAATTAATTTAAATTAATTATATGTGATATAATTAATATAATGTATTTGATACATTATAATATAAAGTTTATTTTGAGAGAAAATAAATAATCATAATTATATGAATTGAATTCATATAATTAAATTTAATATACATTTGATTTATATTAAATACTATAGGTTTAATGAGAGAATTTCAAACCATAGGTTATACTATATTTGATATAATAATAAATTATAAGTTATATATAACATATAGTGTAATGTATATTACATGATAAGTGAGTTATTATATTTATATTATATTAACTAAATTTAAAGTTAGTTTTAATTAATTTACATTTTAAACTAATTTTTTAAATTTAATTAAAGGAGGAGTTGCACAAATAATCTCTCCACTCCCCAAAAATTGATATGGAGCCTACAACTCGTGTGTTTTCTCAACCCTAAGGAGAATACCTTGGTAATTTTATGGTGGTGCCCAACAAATTGTTTTTGGTTTTGTTGACTTTTTAGGAGTTCGTGGTCCAAGGAGATTAGAAATGTTCGTGACCAATTGGAGAAAGAACTTGTGAAGATCTTGTCTTCAAGAGGTTAGTGTAATCCAAACCCCAAATTTCTTTTCTGTATTTTTCTCTTAACATGACGTAATTTGTTTAGAATGCATAATAGGTTTAGAATTTTACTTCTTCTGTGTAAATTTGAAAATTGGGAAACGATCTCACTTCCGTCTGTGGTTTCCACAAACCTTCACTAAGTTTGTAAGCGACAGATGCAATACAATTGAGGCGTGAAGGATGATTAATCTGATTGTGTTTCAAAATTACGTGGGACCACTAGCCGATAACGTTACGATTATTGTTATTATTATTGTTACAGTATAAAAGTATGAATCTGTCACATTTATTATTACTATTTGACCCTAGATGGTAACAATATCTTATGCATGTCTAGATTTCAAGATCAATTTCTTAGAAGATGCTTTTGTACAAGAATTAACCTTGTTCGAAAGGGTGAGTTCTAAAATTATTAGAAAATGTAGCATGCATAATCCATTGTTGTTCATTCACTACTCAATGCCCTTAACCTACGTTCTTAAGGTTTTTCTATTTGGTGTGTGGAAAATACACTTTATGAAGTGTGTAATTGACAACACTTTCTTTTAGGCCTCTGTCTCCCCCATTGATTCAAAGAGTGTGCTTCAGTTCAGTAGAGGTTGTTGAGTGGGTTTGTTTTTCTCAATTGTAGGTAGGAAAACTCAACTCTTGAAGAAAGTCTAATTGAAAAGAAATGGTAGTTGGCCAATAAAAATTCATTTTGTTTTGATTTACTTTCGTGGTCACCTGGATTTTGTCTATGTTGGGCTTTATTGTGATCCTCTTCTGGGTTAAATCTTCGGCCCATTTCTTCCTAGTCTGGTCTTAAAGATACTTCAAGCTCACTTACATAAAAGATCCTCACACCGCTGTAGTATCGAGCTTATTGTACTCTAATGCTTAAATTAGTACAAAGAGTGTGGCTAATTTAGAGCTAAGTACAAAAGAAGTAAAGTTAAGTATCTTCTTTGGAGATTACTTATCCACCATTTTTAGGTGGTCAAATGGGACTATTTGTAAGTCTTTCCTCTGACACATGTCTTTGATTATATGTAACGACGACGGTGTCAAGGATGTTTATAGTGCTCAAGGTTCCTGGTGTCAATCCAAGTCCGTGTTCGATTCAATTATTTAGTGATTGATATATATTTATCGACTCAACTATTCGGTCGAAACTTTGAGACATTGATATTTTTCTTTTGGGACATGCATTCCTCTATACGTCCTTCCAATACTATGTAGATTTGATTCCTATACGTAGACTTTGGTTAACCGTCAACAACTTTCAAATTTAAAGCACCATTAAATTTGAAGTTGTCACAACTTGCTGGGATTACAACCGTAAGTTGGCCATTTAACATAACTGCCCTCTACACACAAGGCAATAAACATCAAATCTACCCAAACTTATCATTTTTACACTTAAATGAACACATTTAGCTAAATGGTCAACGCTTCAACCAATTAAACTATATATATATACTCAAGCTGTGCCAATAAATTTGAGGTTCCAAAGAATTAATATAGATGTTGAATTTATTTATTTATATATATATATATATATATATATATATATATATTGACAACTTAACAAGTCTTGTATATGTAGAATTGTTTTGCATATCCCCCAATACTGATCAAAGTCAAACAATCATATTTATTTATGTACTTTGTAAGTCAGTGATAGATATCCGACAAAGTATGTCCCGCAAACACAAAGTCAAGAACAACTTAACCTCTAGAGACATACATACATATATATAGGTTATAAATATGAAAGCAACATTTTTTAGTAAAATTTCTTTGCCACGTGAAGAAGATTGACTAAGTGATCTAAAATCCAAAGCCTAAAACAGAAAATGACCATAATGTATATATCTTAGCTAAGTGATATATGTTGAAGTTTATGTCAATTCCATCGGTTTATTTCCCCAACACCTAGCATCTTTTCTCAAAGATTTAGGACGTTCTTATGTCCTTGTCTCTAGTTTGTTTGTTTGTTTTTTTTTTCCCTACCTTCACAATTAATTTACTATGCTTTCAATTTTTATGATCTTTTACTAAATATGTGACGATTCACGGTTGAAAATATAGCAACTAGACTCAAAATATTAACAGATATAACATAATATAAAAAATTTACAGATATAACAAAATTAAAATTTTTTTTCCCTTATCTAAAAAGGGAAAAAAAATCAAGTTGAGATATAATTGAAAAGTCAAATATAAATCAAATTAATTATATGTTGAAAATTCCATATATGAAAATTTGTTTTGAAATTAAAAAAAAATGAAAATCAAATATTATAATCAATAAGATTTTATTCATAAATAAATATGTTTAAATGAGATACATCTCAAATTTAGGACGACTTTCAATTAAAGGAAAACAACAAAAAATTTTAATCTATCTGTGATAGATTGTAATAGACATCTATCAGTGTCAGTGATAGATGTATATCACAGTGTATCACTAATAGACAGCGACATTTTGCTATACTTAAAAATACCTAATTTTCAGCAGTTTTACCATTTAAAATAATTACTCTAAAATTTCAGAGGTGTTTGACTCACAACTTGAGTTGAGTTGAGTTAGTAATTACCAACTCAAAGGCTTTTACTTCTAACATCAAGTTGGTGGAGTGAGCTATTATACTTAAATCTATGTTCGGGGCTCCAAATATAAGTGGTGTTTATAACTATTTATAATCCACAATTAACTATAGTACTGTAATACTATTTGAAATCTCTCTATATTTACTATTTTCTACCCATCATCTCTCTCGCTCTCTTTGTTACCGTATGTTTATTATTTTCCATCCAGACTAAAATAGTTTGCACACCAAAATACTAATTACTAACAATAAGTCTATAATAACCAATGATCAGCACCTCAAACGCCCCCTCAATGCTCTAAACCAACCAAACAACATAACAAATCCGAACCCAAAATTTGACATAAGATGTCATTAGAAAAATCCTAACTCGTTGATGACATACTTCATTTTTGTGTATGTTCCACTCATATATTCCACAAATTGAATATATATTGTAAGGTGGTTGCTCTTATAAAAAATAATATTTTGTCTACCTCAAGTACAATGGTTACATGCATAAATTTGTAAAGTATATGTGAAGTTTTTAAGTTGAGATCTCAATTGAGTGTTGAAAATAGGAGAAAGTATGTGTGTAAATAGATAATGTAAAAAAAAAAAAAAACAAACAAACAAAAAAAAAAAGCAGACTTATTTTGATTATAAAAAACTGCATCTGATATCTCCGACAATAACATCTCAAACACAGACTTGCTAATGTTATTCAACTCAACTTTGCATCTTAAAGATAATTTTTTTAACTCTGTAAATAATTATTATTAATTCAACTCAACTTTAAACGATAAGAGTCTGAAAATATAAAAATATCCTATTTGACACAAGATGATGTGATGTATCTATTTTTAGTTTTGGGCTGGTCTCCATATATCAGCCAGTCTTATTTGCAGTCAGGCCCAGTTTTAATACTTTTGAGACGACTAGACAAATATCTAAATTAAAGAAAAATGATAGTAGGTGACCGATATAGGACTTCACTTTTGAAATTTGGCCATTTTTTTTAAATTACTGAAATTTGACCATTTGGTTGTTTTAGGGCCCACAACTAAACTTTATTTCTCCTCTTTACCGTCACAGATACTCCCATACCTGTGGAAAAGGTACATAGAATTTTTTTATAAAAAAAAAAAAAATTATAGATTACATCCTTGAAATTACAATAGTTTAAAAAAATGATATAGAATGTGTAAAGTTTTTGTTAACAGATTCTTTTTTTCTTTATATATATATATATATATATATCATCACTTTAATTATTTAATAGACTTTTTCTTTGTTTAAATAGAGAGTGGTTGAACCCCAAAACCATAGGCGCTCGTATATGCAAGGCTTTTTCTAAAGATTTTCCAAAGATACATTGTTCAATAATTTGCACTCATTGGATTGACATTCTAAAAATACACAAATTTAAGGTATGTAATTTTTGTTTTTTTGAATGCCAATTGGAATGAAACATGTGTTGGAAAATTTGAAGAATTTGTATTTCTAAAGAAAAGGTGGAGGAGAAGGAGGTTGATAGATGGTGTGAAATTTAGCAGGTTGGAATCAGTGTTGCAGCCTACAATTAGTGAAGATCATTCATATATCAGAATATTTAATTCGATTAGAAATGACGTATTTGCATTGAAAGATGCTGCCCTTGCACATATTTTTGTGTATGAGACTCCTTTGTCCATGTTTGGTATCAAGTGTACCAAAGAAAAGAGAGTTTGTTTAACTTTTGACCAAATTGTTCCCGAAATGTACTATTCACATCAAAGATTTTAGATTTTTAGTATAGAGTATTTGTTTGGTTTAGTTGGCGATTTTACATAGTATTTACATTGTTTAAATGACTCATTCTTATAAAGATTTTAGCTATTACAATATATGCATGTCAAGAGTGTATGTCAAAATATGAGTAGAGGTATTTTATGGGGCGTAGAGAGACAGATTTTTAGAGTTGATGGGTAAAAGGTGTTTGATAGCTATTTTGGATATATGATATTTACGTATTTCGTGTATAAAGTTTGAGTTATTAATTATAATAAATTTTCATTATTAGAATTTAAAATACAACATAATTATAGGAATTAGTTTGTAGGGTATTTGTGTCCATTATTAAAATTTAAATAGTATCAAAATTAATCATTTGGTCACTTTCGTAAAGAAAAATACGTTTGGACGTTTTTTAAAAACGTCATCCCATTTTGGTCATTTGTCCAATCACCCTTAAATTAAAAATACATTTTAAAAAAATGTCTAATCTTACATTTTACTTGAAAAATGTCTAAATACTAGATTCTTCCCTTTATTTAATTTTAAAACGGATCAATATACCCCTCCTAAAAATTTGGAGGTATAAAACAAATCCAATTCAACAAAATCAAATTGAATGAAAATAATGACATAAAATATTTAAAACAAATCACCACAACTATGGAGTATTTGAAACAAAATCTAATAAACTAAAATAGTCTAATCAAATCAAACAAAATTAATTTAAATAAATAAAATATAAAATATGATCATGTAAATAAAAATAAAAAATAAAAAATAAAAAAAGGAAACTAAGAAACTGAAAATGAAAACTAGAAGTAATACACCGTTTCCCTTGAATTTGGAAAAACTTGTTCTTCTTTAAAAGTGAAAACTATGTTTCTCCATAATTGAATTTGGAAAAATGTGTTCTTTTTTAAAAGTGAAAAGTAGAAGAAAATACAATGTTTTTCCACAATTGAATTTGGAAAAACTTTTCTTCTTTAAAGGTGAGAATTCGAAGAAAATACACCATTTTTTCATAATTGAATTTGGAAAAGCTTGTTCTTCTTTTAAAATGGAAACTAAAAGATCTGTAATTGAATTTTAAAGTGGAATTTTGTAATACAAATACCTGGTATGTAAAATTTCTCCCACAAGTTTCTTTGCCTACTCCCTTACCATTTGACCGAGCAAACATCTTGATCTTTCTTCCACCTTTATAATTAGTATGGAATAATTCAAAAACTTGATGCCAAATATATATATAGGGCACTTGCAAAAAGAGCAAAACAAATTATATCACTACTATAATATACTTGATACACTTGATGCCCCTTAATACACTTGATATAACTGAAGGAACCAGCAAAAACGGGATCGGAATCCAAAATCCCAAATCTACAAAACAATATTGTATAACGAACAAACAAGTAAATTATGCATTTAATAAGGAAAAACAACATGCTCAAAAGAATTATACAGAATAGTACATGGGTTTCAGAAAGGTAAATTGATTCTTCAAGAAGAAAACCCTCGAACCAAACGAACACCACCAAAATGAAACTTCATTGTCCAGAGATCTTAGAATAGTTCTATGTTTTCTCTGTGTTGTGTTTTTGTGAAAAAATAGAATGAGAGGATGATCATAACCCATAACCTCATTATCACCTTTCTTAGAGAAAAAAGGAGGAAGTTACAAATCCCTCCCAAAAATTGTTTTTTTAAAAATAAAATTAATAAAATAATTTTTTTTTAATTAAAACTTTAATTATATTTATATGATAACAACTTTATCATATAATATATATTAAACTATATGTTATATTATATTGCATCCAATACAATATAACATATAGTTTAATTCTCTCAAGA
This sequence comes from Benincasa hispida, assembly GCF_009727055.1. Classification (NCBI taxonomy): domain Eukaryota; kingdom Viridiplantae; phylum Streptophyta; class Magnoliopsida; order Cucurbitales; family Cucurbitaceae; genus Benincasa; species Benincasa hispida. The sequence continues at coordinate 79,169,960 of NC_052359.1, forward strand.
ACGATACTTAATATAAATCTCATTTATATTAAATTTAATTATATGAATCCAACTCACATAATTAATATTTGAATCTATTCAAATATTTATTTCCTCTCAAATAAACTTTATAATATAATGTATCAAATATATTATAGTAATTATATCATATATAATTAAATTAAAATAATTAAATTACATATAATTAATTTCCGCAATTAATTTAAATAATTCAAATTTATCCAAAAAATTGATTCTTCTCATTAATTCTCGTTGAGCTACAGGGGGGACCTCATGGACCTTTAGCTTAAAGCTCTAACAGTACATGAATAATTAATTAGACTCTTTAATTAAATTATTCACCATTCAGTAACTATCGGACACTCAACTAAAGATTGACAGCTGCACTCTTCGCACTACAAATATATTTTTGTGTTCATTGGATATAACCAGTAAACCTGAGCCAAAATTATCGTTTTGCTTACATCTAACTTCTTAAGTACCACTGATTCTTCTAGTGAATAATAAATCATAGTCCAACTATGACCAAACCTCTCTTAAGCTAAGAGAGAGTGTGGCACCACATTATTCAAGTCTTGGAATCAGTTTTTAAGAGAGCAATTTATCTACTTACCCCGACGTTGGGGAAAGTGTAAATTCCTTCTTTTGTACCTGTGTTCTTAACTCCTCAATAAGACGAATCCTCAAAATGGTAGACTTGTTGAGTCGGCGATCTGGCCACTCTCACCCATACAAATCAAAGGACCGCCTTCATAGGCAGGAGTTCACAACTCACTTAAGATTCAAATCATATTACCTATGGTTATCTTGGTGAAATGTAAGACTTTATTATGAATGTCGTTATATAATGAGACTAGTCATTTCGTGGTCCGGTCTTATACAAACTCCTTTGTATAATATCCCTATTCACATTTCTCTATATGAATGATCAAGATCATATCATTTGTAACACTTTACAACAATTGTAATATATACAAAGCGGGTCATACTCGAAGTGTCAATAGGATAAGGTATCCATCTACTACAGACCATTTAGATTATCACTTAAACATGATCTACCCGTATGTCTCTACATACATGTTAAACTACAAGATAACCTTGGATGTTAGTTTATTGGTTTGTAGGTTTAATGCAACTAAATGTCAAATAAAACATCACATATTTTATTAGATAAATAAGATCCACCCGTATGTCTCTACATACATGTTTAAGCTACAAGATAACCTTGGATGTTAGTTTATTGGTTTGTAGGTTTAATGCAACTAAATGTCAAATAAAACATCACATATTTTATTAAATAAATAAGATGTTTGTACAATACAATTATAAACTATAAGACCCTACGAGATTTAGGGCACCAACCTTAACAACAATAATGATGTATACTTAATCACACTTGATACCTCTTGATATACTTCGATACACTTGATACCTCTTAATACATTATTGATGTATACTTAATACACACTTGATATCCTTTGATACCCTTGATACATTTGATATCCTTTGATACTCTTGATACACTTGATGACTTGATACCTTTTGATACCCCTCAATACACTTGATTTATTACTGATGTATATTTGTTACATATTTGATACACATATGATGTACACTTGATACGCACTTCAACTCCCCTCCCCCAACCCATTTTTTAGTTTTCTTTAAATTTCTGATTCTTATACTTCATAGTAATCGACTTTCCCATCTTTCAAATAGTAGAAGAATTCACAAGCCCTACAACCTAATTTCAATTAAATTTCCATAAATTAAAAAAAAAAAACACCACAAAAACTTTTAAGTGTTGAGGTTGGTGTCTTAATTCTCCTAGTAGTCTCATAGTTTGTAAACATTTTGTAAACATATTGTTATTAATAAAATAAATGTTATTTTATAAGCATTTACTCAAATCCAATAAACTAAAATCCATGGTTATTTCATGTAACTTAAGCATGTATGAGGAGACATACAAGTGGATCATGCCTTAAGTCATAACCTAAATGGTTTGTAGTGGATGGATAAAGGAGGGATACCTTATGCTGATGACACAATGGATATGGCCCGTTTTGTAGATGTTACAAGTATTGTAAAGTGCTACAAATAGTTTGATCCTGACCATTCATGTGAAGACATGCAAGCGGAGTATTCTATACAAAGAGTTTGTATAAGACTGGACCACGAAATGATTAGTCTCTTTATATAACGCTGTTGATAATTGAGACTTATATTTCACTAGAATGACCATAGGTGACATGACTTTAATCCTACGTGAGTTGGGAACTCCTGCTCATGAGGGCGGTCCTTTGATTTGTATGCGTGAGAGTGGTCAGATTGCCAACTCAACAAGCCTACCATTTTGGGATTCCTCTGATTGGGAAGCTGGGAACTTAGCTACACAAGATAGAATTTACTTCTCCCCTAAGCAGGGGTAAGTAGATAAATTGCTCCCTTAAGGGCTGATTTCGGGTCTCGAACATAGTGGCCATGCCCTCTCCTGGCCCGAGAGAATTTAGTCATAATAGAATTATGACTTATGGTTCATTAGAGGAATCAGTGGTACTTAAGGAGTTAAATGTAACTACACGGGACAAAACGGTGAATTGGCCCAGTTGTACTTATGAGCAATTTGTGAAGGGTCATTGCGCTGTTGATTGGTCATATAAACAGAAAAATATATTTGTAGTAGTGTGAAGAGTGCAGTTGTCGGTCTTTAGTGGAGTGACCAACAGTTAACAGATGGTGGATCTCATGATTAAAGAGTTTAATCAGTTATTCACGTACCGTTGGAGCTTCAAGCTACATGTCTCTTTTGTTGCTCAATGGGTTCAAGTTGCGAATCAGATTTTGGGTTAATTTGAAGTGTTCAAATTAACAAGAAAAAATTCAATTATATATGATATAATTGAAATGATGTATTAGATACATTAATTAGAGGAACTAACATAAATTTTTATGATTTATATTAAATACCATAAATTAAAAAAAAAAAGAACTATGGTTTATATGTTTCATATGATGAAATATTAAAACTATAGGTTATAAATATAATATGATAAGTTGGTTATTATATTTATTTATAACATAATTAATTATTTTTTTTTCTTTAATAACCGAATTGAGTGAGAGGTTATTGGAAGTTTTATGGTAACTGTTAGATAAAAGAAAAATGGTTTTCCAAAATTAAGTTAATGATTCATTCGGAATAATCTCACAAAAAGGCTATCAAGTAAAAGTGTTTTACTAGACAATAGCATAAAGAGCATACACAATCGAGTTACGAATTTACTATACGATAGTTACTCGCTTACTCGTTGCTACACCATCGAGTAGCAAAGTCTATACAATAGACTTCATCTTTCTAAACGATCGAATATTTTGTCTATACGATAGACAACATTCATCTCCTATTTACTCAATCATCTACACAATCATCTACCTCCTGCTTTCCTTAATCCAAAATCATACAGAGTCCACAACTCCTGGATTCTCACACCGAGAATTTCAAGGTAACCATTGTGGTGGTGTTCTAATTCCGTTCGAGGATCGGGTTGAACTCGATTGTGATCGAGGTGCATTTAGACGTTCGTTGAGATTAAGTTCTGATCGTTGCATTCGAGTTCAAGTTGTTGAATGGTTGCTGAACGATCAAGGGATACTTGAAGAAGAGTTCTTCAAAGGTTTGCATACTCTATCCCTTGTTCAGTCTTTTAAAGAAACATGTTGTAATTTACTGTTTATGCATAATCGTTGTTGTTTAGACTGTAGTTGTTTGTCTTCTTTCTTAATGAGATTTGGAACGATCCGCTTCTACTCAATGGATCTCTGTTTAGATTTCCTTCATTAAGAACATCAAATTTTCCCTTTTGTCTTTTTAACCTCATGTAAATGCTAGTTAAGGACTTTACCAAGCACATGAACCCTTTCATCTTCTTTCTTTGCCCAACAAAATACGATAACCTTCCCAATCTCTAAAGTCAAAATTAAATTAGAAAAAAAATACAAAATATAAAAAACAGAACAGAAATTAAAAGTTATCGCCATAAATTACAAGATGCTTTACAAAACCAAAAATTCCATGGACCAAAACAATTGGAGGGAGATGCTGGTAGGAACTGTTCAATGATGAATGACCAAATAGAACTATTAATCTCATTCTTGATCTCTTTCAAATGATTCTGACTCCTTCTTATCCAATTAATTCTTGTTTATTATAAATATATTAAATTAGGTGTTATGTAGATACCCATTATTAGTGTTCATTGGCCATGTGTCACTTATCATTACCCCATGCGTTGTTCATATGTCTCAAGATTACACATTGTTAGTGTCCATATAATCCATCTCATATTTGCCAAATTGCCTATAAATAGTGGTATTTGGTGGATTTTAAAAGACACATATTAGTGATCAATCCAAAAAGATTGAAGAAAGTGGAGAAACTCATTCTTTGTTATCTTATTTACTTTTTGTTATTTATTTATTTTATATATTTATATATCATATTATATTTATTTTAATATTTATTTATTTTATAATATATTATATTATAATATATTTTCTCCATATCTGTGTTCTCATTGTGCGCCATTGTGCTCCTCAAAATCACAATACCTTATCAGCATGAGCTCTGATTGTTTTCCTTGCTAAAGGTAAGTCCTAAAGTGCTACCATGATAAATCTCACAAAATTAGAATTATCGCCCTTGATATTAACGACAATAATTATATGTCATATGTACTTGATGCCAAAATCCATCTGAAAGCTATGAATCTTGGAGAGACTATTAAAGAAGAAAATATGACATCCAGTCAGAACAAAGAAAAAGTTATGATTTTCCTTCGTCACCATCTCCACGAGGGATTGAAAATTGAGTATCTTACGATAAAAGATCCATGTATCTTGTGGAAAAATATGAAAGAGAGGTATGATCATAAAAAAATAGTTATCCTTCCTAAAGCTCGTCATGAGTAGATGCACTTGAGGTTACACGATATCAAATTAGTGTTGGCTTTTTGGCCCTTAATCTCAAATTAATTAATTTTAATTAATTAATCAATCAATATTTTGATAATAACAAACTCAATTTTTAATTACTGAAAATCTTAGCATTTTAATATTTCCATAGCGTAGAGCTCGGAACAACAATTCCAACACCTCTTGAATCACTCAAATCGGAGATAAAACGAAGACGATATGACCGAAACAATTCTATAGAGAAAATACTATAGTGGATGACGTGACATAACCAGACCATTTGCATGTATACATGTAGCAGCATATTGGTTGAATGGTGGATCATTAAGAGATTAACATATGATGAACTTTTGATTTTTGGATTGATTTAAAATAAAAAAATTGAAATTAAAAAGAAATTTAAAAGGAAAATAAATTTAATATTATTTTATGTTTATGTCTAACAATTAGTTTTTTACACATGGTATGTTTTTTATTTTTGGATTGACTTTAAAAAGAATGAATTTAAAAAGAAAATAAATTTAATATTATTTTATGTTTGTGTCTAACGGCTAGTTTTTAACACATGGTATGTTTTTTTATTTTTTGGATTAATTTTAAAAAGAAAATGAATTTCAAAAGAAAAGGAATTTAATATTATATTTTGTTTATATCTAACGACTAGTTTAGTTTAAAATCTCCACCATTGATTTTTCTTTTTCAAAATCCAATGGTCCAAATTAATTGTGGTTTCCAAAAAAGTTTTCTATCTCTATATAAACCATATTCCTCTCCAAATTTCAAATTAACAAATTTTACATTTCATAATCCTCCAAAACTTAAAAGTTCCATTGTTACTCTCTCTAAGTTCCCAATTTTTTTTTTCTTTTTATCTTATTCTTGAGAGAGTGTTATTGTATTGTGAGGATAAACTTGTTGAGTGCTTAAACTTGTAAATCCATTCTAGTGAGAGTTGTATTGTGTTCTTCAAAAATTCTGACATTTGTAACGGTTTGATCCTAAACCGTGGAAAGGATCGGGTTTGCTCTTGAACCCGTAAAAGGAGCGGTGGTATAACGGTTGGGCTCTAATCTGTGGAAAGAGTTGGAAAGATTTTATTCAAATTCCCAAGAGGTGCTTGGGGAGTGGAGTAGGTTGAGTTTGACCGAACCACTATAAAAATTACGGTGTCTTCTTCTCTAACTCTTTCCTTTTTATTTTTGTAATTAATTTAGGTAATTTATTGTATGTTTTAGTTTTTTCTTATTTATTTGCTAAAATTTGATAGAATTAAATTATCACATTTTTTGTCATCTTATTTGTTGCATAATTTGAATTTTTCTTATGATTTATAAAAAGTGTATTAATTAGTTTAATTGGGTTAATTTAGAAAAAAAAGTTTAATTAAACCCTATTCACCCCTCTAGGGTTGCCATATCGATCCAACAATTGGTATCAGAGTGGGTTGCTCTTCTTGAAATATTTTTTTCTGGATAAACTTAATTGTTTTTGAGTTATGGCAACTTTAAGTTTTATCCCTTTTACCGATAGTCAATCTATTACAAAGCCTCATTTCTTTAATGGTACTAATTATAGTTATTGGAAAAATAGAATGAGATTTTTCTTGCTTTCTATTGATTATGATTTATGGGATATTGTTGAGGAAGGTTATAAAATTCCAACAAAAGATGTTGATGGTGTTAGCACTATAAAACCTAAGGAAGAATGGTCAATAAATGAAAAGAAAGCATACTTTTTAAATGCCAAAACTATTAATTGCTTATTTTGTACTTTGAATGAAGTTGAGTATAATAGAGTGTCTACTTGCAAAACCGCTAAAGAGATATGGGATAAATTAGAAATTACTCATGAAGGAACTAGTCAAGTAAAATAAACAAAGATTGACATGTTAGTTCATCAATATGAAATGTTTAAAATTGATGAAAATGAAGCTATTTCCGATATGTTTATTAGATTTACTAACATTGTCAATGCTTTAGAAGGACTTGGGAAAGTACTCAAATCTTGAGAAGATAAAGAAGCTATAGTGGTCTTTGCCTAAACAATGGGAGCCTAAAGTCACCGCCATTCAAGAGGCAAAGGATCTCAAATCTCTCTCCATTGATGAACTCATGGGCTCGTTGTTGACGCATGAGATAAAGATCAAGAAAAACATGGAGGATGAGAAGAAAAAGAAAGAAAAGAGTATAGCTTTAAAGACCATCTCTTTAGAAGTTGACTCCAAGATGAAGATGATGTTGCCTATCTTTCACGTGAGTATAAGAACTTCATCAAGAGAAAGAAGCAATTTAAGAAGCATCTCTCCAACAAAAAAGAGTCAAAAGGTGAAAAGAGCAAAAAGGATGAGGTAATATGCTATGAATGCAAGAAGCCGGGTCATATTAGAATCGATTGTCATTTTCTCAAATCATCCAAGAAATCCAAGAAGAAAGCAATGAAAACTACTTGGGATGATAGCGATGAAAGCGAAAGTGGGAGTGATAATGAAGAAGTGGCCAATTTGTTTCGTGGCTCATAGTGACAAAGAGGATGAACAAAATGATGAGGTCACTATGAACCTCTTTCTTATAATGAATTGTTGAAGCTTTTGAAAATATGAAAAATGATTTAGAAAAACTTAGTTCTAAGTACGTTGTGCTTAAAAAAGAAATACAATGTTTTATCTAGTAAAAAATAAGTCTTTACTTGAAGAAATTGCTTGCTTAAAAGAGAATGAGCATGATGCTATGCATATTGATGAAATGAATATCTCTTGTGACAAGCATGGTTTTGATTGTGATGAGAAAAATGCCTTGCTTGACAAAGTTAAACTTCTTGAGCATGATAGTTGTGAAAAAGATAATTTGATTAAATTATTCAAAGGAAAGGAATTTAGTACTTTGCAAGAACTTGATAAGGCAAAGAATCTATAAAAAATTGACAATAGGTGCTCAAAGATTAGACAAGATAATTGAAGTAGGCAAGCCTTTTGGTGATAAAGAGGTTTAGGCTATATTGATGAATGTTCTACTCCTTCAAGTTCAAACTATCTTTGTTAAGCATCTCATAATATGCCTGAGCTTAATATGCCTAAGGTTGTATCTAAGCATGTTAAATCTAATTTTGTGCTTATATGTCATTATTGTGGTGTTGAAGGCCATATTAAACCTAAGTGTTTAAATTGAAATATGCTCATACTACTTCTCCAAGAAGAAATTTTGTCAAAAGGCAAAGTTTCACAATGCTCCGAGGAATAATTTCTCCAAAAAAAGTAGAGTGCATAAATTTGTTGTAAGAGATAAATCTTTGCATAATATTGTTTGTTTCTCATGTGGCAAGTTTGAACATACAACTTATTCTTGCTACTTGTCTAAATCCAATGCCTTAAATGTCTATGCAAAAATGAAAATAGATTCCCAAGTTTGTCGATGCTAACAATTTAGGACCCAAACAAGTGTGGGTACCAAAGAATCAAACTTGAACATTGTGGTTTTGTAGGTTTGTTTGAAAGCCTCTAAGAAAAACAAGTGGTACTTGGATAGTAGTTGCTTGAGGCACATGAGGGGAGACCCCATCCAAGTTTGTCTCTCTCTCCAAAAAGGATGGAGGCCTTGTTACCTTTGGTGACAACAAGAAAGGTAAAATAATTGGTAAAGGTAGTATAGGTAATGAATCTTCTATTTTAATTGAAAATGTACTTTTGGTTGATAGTTTGAAGCATGATTTACTTAGTATTAGTCAATTGTGTGATAAAGGCTTTAAGGTTGTGTGAGTAGAATTGCATCATGAAAATGCTAGTGATAGAAAAGTTATATTTTTGGAAATAGAGATGAAATTGTTTATACTATTGATTTGAATGATTGTCCTATTAATGATAAATGTTTATCGACTTTGCATAATGATTCTTGGTTATGCATAGAAGACTAGACATGCTAGCATACACTTAATTTCAAATATTTCCAAGAATTCTTTGGTTAAAGGTCTTCCCAAATTTAAATTTAAAAAAGACAAAGTTTGTGATGCTTGTCAAATGGGTAAGCAAACTAAGTCCTCTTTCAAATCTAAAAATGTAATCTCTACAACTAGATCCCTTCAACTATTACACATGGACTTATTTGGCCCTTCTAGCTAGTTTTGGAGGGAATTATTATGCCTTTGTGATAGTTGATGATTTTTCAAGATTTACTTGGGTTTTGATGCTACATAAAGCTGATGCTTTGAAAATCTTTTCTAGTTTTGCAAAAAGAGTTCAAAATGAAAAAGGTTTTTTGATTTCTAAAATTAGGAGTGATCATGGAGGAGAATTTGATAGCAATACTTTTGAAACTTTTAGTGAAGAAAATGGTTTTTTCATAATTCTCCACTCCAAGAACTCCTCAACAAAACGGTGTAGTTAAAAGGAAAAATCGTACTTTGTAAGAATTTGCTAGATCAATGTTGCATGAGTATGGTTTACCTATATACTTTTGGGCGGAAGCCGTTAACACGCTTGTTATGTTTAAATATGTAGTTTTAGACATTCTTTAGATAAAACTCCTTATGAGCTTTGACATAACAAAATTCCAAATATTGGGTATTTTCAAAGTTTTTGGTTGCAAATGTTTTATTTTGAATAACAAAGGAAAACTTGGAATTTGATTCTAAGACGGATGTTGGTATTTTCCTCGACTATTCCTCTACTAGTAAAGCTTATAGAGTTTTCAATAAAAGAACTTTAGTAATTGAGAAATCTATGTCATGTAGTATCTGATAAATCTTGCAATGTTTTTCTAATGAGCCTATTTATAGTGATGTTTTAGAAGGAAATTTGGGAGATTTACTTGTTAGTGACAAAGGCAAGGAAATTGTTTCAAGTAAGCAAGAGGTGAGCTTAATCGAAAAGAACGAAGTTGGTTTCTTCATCCATGCCTAAAGAGTTGAGGTATTGCTCCTTCCCATCCTAAAGAATTAATTCTTGGTGATCCCGAAAAAGGTGTAAAAACTCGTTCCTCTCTAAAATATATTTAATAATCTTGCTTTTTGTTTCTCAAATTGAACCAAAAAGTTTTAAAGATGCCGAAAATGATGAATTTTTTATTTTAGCTATGCAAGAAGAAATTAATCAATTTGAAAGAATAAAGTTTGGGAGTTAGTCCCTAGGCCCTCTCATGCTTCTATAATTGGAACTAAATGGGTCTTTAGAAATAAAATGGATGAAAATAGAAATATCATTAGAAATAAAGCTAGACTTATAGCTCAAGGTTATTGTCAAGAGAAAGGAATATAATTATGAAGAAACTTTTGCACCCGTTGCTAGATTAGAAGCTATTAGAATGTTGCTTGCTTTTCTTCTTATAAGAATTTCATTTGTATCAATGGATGTGAAAAGTGCATTTTTAAATGGTTATATCATGGAGGAAGTTTATGTAGAACAACCTCCGGGTTTGAAAGTTTTGATTTTCCTAATCATGTCTATAAGTTGAAAAATGCTCTTTTATGGCTTAAAACAAGCTCCAAGAGCTTGGTATGATAGACTTAGTAATTTCTTGTTTGAGAATGGATTTAAAATAGGTAAAATTGATACTACTCTTTTTCTTAAGACTAAAGAAAATGATATGCTTTTAGTACAAATATATGTGGATGATATTATTTTTTGTTCTACTAAATCCATTTTTGTTGAAGAATTTTCTAATGTATGCATGGTGAATTTGAGATGAGTATGATGGGAGAACTTAACTTCTTCCTTGGACTCCAAATCAAACAACTCAAGGATGGTATTTCATAAGTCAAGAAAAATACACAAGTGATTTGCTCAAAATGTTCAAATTCAATGAAGGTAAAATTACAAAAACTCCTATGAGCACATCCACTAAGCTTGACAAGGATAAAAAAGATAAGTGTGTGGATATAAAAACTATATAGAGGTATGATTGGATCTTTACTTTATTTAACCGCTAGTAGACCCGATATTATGTTTAGTGTATGTCTTTGTGCTAGATTTCAATCTTGTCCTAAGGAATCACATTACATGCCGTTAAAGAATTTTAAATATTTGCTTGGTACTATTGATTTAGGCTTATGGTATCCTAGAAATGTTGAATTTAATTTAGTAGGATATTCCGATGCGGATTTTTGCGGGTAGTTTACTTGACCGTAAGAGTACTAGTGGGACTTGTCAATTTTCTTGGTAGTTCCTTAGTTCTTGATTTAGTAAAAAGTAAAATTCGGTTGCCTTATCCACTATCGAAGCAGAATATATTGTAGTTTGTTAGTTGTTGTGCTCAAATTCTTTGGATGAAATAAACTCTTTGGGATTTTGGATTAAAGTTTGATAATGTGCCTATATTTTGTGATAATACTAGTACTATTAATTAGACTAAAAATCATATACATCATTCTAGGACTAAGCATATTGATAGTAGGCATCACTTTATTAGAGAGCATGTGCAAAATGATAATATTACTCTTGAATTTGTAGGCTCTAATAATCAATTAGAGGATATTTTTACCAAGCCTTTGAATGAAGAAAACTTTTGCAAAAATAGGCTTGAGCTCGGTATTATTCGTTGTGATGCCTCTTGATTTTATAATTTCACTTGTTAAATCTTTTAGAAGGCATTTTGATAGGGGGATATGGAAAGAATGTGTTAATATTCTTAGGGGGAATTGTGCTAAATTTATGTTCATGTTTTTAAGCGAAACATTTATGTAGTTCTAAATTTTTTCTTAATTATTCTTTTTGATGATTCCAAAGGGGGAGAAGTTTAAGAAAAATATGTTATAAATTTTTTATGATTTTGATTGTATTAATTAGGGGGAGAATTTATTATTATTATTATTATTTTTTTAGTGAATTTCAAGAATGATCTTTATGGTGATATGTTGAATTTTATTACGTGCTACATATGGTTTACATGTATTTCAAGCTATTTTTCTTGAATGGTTTGTCATCATCAAAAAGGGGGAGATTGTTGGCTTTTTGGTCCTTAATCTCAAATTAATTAATTTTAATTAATTAATAAATCAATGTTTTGATGATAACAAACTCAATTTTTAATTACTGAAAATCTTAGTGTTTTAATATGTTCATACGTAGAGCTTGGAATAACGATTCTAACACCTCTTGAATCACTCAAATCGGAGCTAAAACGAAGACGATATGACCGAAACAAATCTATAGAGAAAATACTATGGTGGATGACGTGACATAACCAGACCATTTGCATGTAGACACGTGACAGCATATTGGTTTAATAGTGGATATTAACATATGATGGACTTTTGATTTTTGGATTGATTTAAAATAAAAAAAATTGAAATTAAAAAGAAATTTAAAAGGAAAATAAATTTAATATTATTTTATGTTTGTGTCTAACGGCTAGTTTTTTACACCCATTGATATATTTTTTATTTTTGGATTGACTTTAAAAAGAGATGAATTTAAAAAGAAAATGAATTAAAAGGAAAATGGAATTTAATATTATTTTATATTTGTGTTCTTAACGGTTAGTTTTTTGATACATGGTTTTTTTTTTTTTTTTTTGTATTAATTTTAAAAAGAAAATGAATTTCAAAAGAAAAGAAATTTAATATTATATATTTTGTTTGTATCTAACGGCTAGTTTAATAAAATCCTCACCATTGATTTTCTTTTTCCAAAATCCAATGGTCTAAATTAAATTGTGGTTTCTAAAAAATTTTCCATCTCTATATAAACCCATCTTCCTCCCCAAATTTTCAACTAACAAATTTTACATTTTATAATCCTCCAAAACTTAAAAGTTCCATTGTTGCTTTCTTTAAGTTCCCAATTTTTTTTTCATCTTATTTCTTGAGAGAGTTTTATTGTATTGTGAGGATAAACTTATTGAGTGCTTAAACTTATAAATCCACTGCTAGTGAGAGTTATTGTGTTCTTAAAAAAAATTCCACATTCTGTAACCGGTTTGATCCCTAAACCGTGGAAAGGATCGGGTTTGCTCTTGAACCCATAAAAGGAGCGGTGGTGTAACGGTTGGGCTCTAATCCGTGAAAAGAGTCAGAAAGATTTTTATTCAAATTCCCAAGAGGCGCCTTGGGAGTGGAGGATAGGTCGAGTTTGACCGAACCACTATAAAAATTACGGTGTCTTCTTCTCTAACTCTTTCCTTTTTATTTTTGCAATTAATTTAGGCAATTTATTGTATGTTTTAGTTTGTTCTTATTTATTTGCTAAAATTTGATAGAATTAAATTATCACATTTTTTGTCATCTTATTTTTTGCATAATTTGAATTTTTCTTATTATTTATAAAAAAAAAAGTGTATTAATTAGTTTAATTAGGTTAATTTAGAAAAAAAAAGTTTAATTAAATCATATTCACCAACTCAAGGGTTGCCATATCGATCCAACAATTAGTAAGTGATTTCAACTCCACATTATTTAAAATTAGTTCAAAACTATTGTTATGCAGATAGAAAATTACTGATGCTAATATGTTAAAGAATACGTTTTCTACATTTCATGTCACCAATATGCTCTTGTAGCAGCAATATCGAGAGAAAGATTTTACACAATATTCTGAACTAATTTCATGTATTTTTGTGGCTAAATAAAATAACAAGTTATTAATGAAAAATCATAAATCTCGACCAACCAAGACGACACCATTCTCTAAAGTGAATGCTATGAAATTTAATAATAATCGTGGTCGAGGTTGTGATTAATGTCAAGGTCGTGACTGTGGTAGAGGAAGAAATAATGATTATTTTTATGGTGATTATTCTAATCATTCAAATTTCATAAGAACCATACAAAATGATGATCACAAAGGAAAAGCTCCACAAGATAAGAGTTAAAAAAGTGTTGAAAATAAATGTTCTGATGTGGAATGAATGGGCATTGGTCATGAACTCGTCGTACGTCAAAACACTTGCTTGATCTTTATCAAGCATCCCTGAATGAGAAAGAGAAAAATGTGGAAGCAAATTTTGCATACCAGGATAATGACATATTTGACCAATCTCATATGAAAAATTTGGATGTGATGGACTTCTTTGAATCTTCTGAAGAGAAAATCGGCAAAATTGATGGAACATCAAATGTTTCCTTTGTCTTTGAAAATATCTAGACTTAAAGTTTTTTTTTTTTTAATTCATCTCCATGTTTTTTCCTCTTAGTAGATGTTAACCTTTGTATATTCCAAATGTTGTTTTTCTTATTGTAATTATTTTCTTTCAATGAAGAAATCCAGATCATTTTCATATGTTGGGTGATTAAAAAATGAGTAATGAAGATCTACGTCTGGCAGACAGTGCAACTACACATACAATACTTACTAGTAAAAAAATATTTTTCCAAACCGACAATACTAAAAGCAAAAGTCAATACAAGTTCTACAAATCTAATTGAAAGGTTTGGGAAAGCAAATATTACTTTGCCTAGAGGAAAAAAATTTACAATTGGCAATGCATCGTTCAGTAGTCAATCAAAGAGAAATCTGCTTAGTTTTAAAAATATACATTGCAATGGTTATCATTTTGAGATTGATAGAAAGAGTAGTATGCAGTATCTTTATATCATATCTACTGTCTCATATAAAAAACGTATACTGGAAGAGTTGCCTACTTTATTTTCTAGATTATATTATACTCATATACGAGTAATTGAAACATACGCAACAATGAATCTGAGTTCATGAATCCAAACATATTTACAATTTGGCATGACAGATTAGGTCATCCAGGGTCTATAATGATGAGAAGAACTATTGAGAATTCAAATGGACATCCATTGAAGAATCAGAAGATTCTTTAATCTAATGAATTATCATGTGATGCTTGCTCTCAAGGCAAATTAATCATTAGACCATCACTAGTCAAAGTGGGGATAAAATCACCTGTATTTTTAAAACGAGTTCATGGTGATATATGTGGACTTATTAACCCACCAAGTGGACCGTATTAATAGATGCATCCAACAGATGGTCACACATGTGCTTATTATCAAGTCAAAATCTTGTATTTGCAAGATTACTTGCTCAAATAATTAAGTTAAGAGCACAATTTCCTGATTATACAATTAAGAACATTTGTTTTGATAATGTTGATGAATTTACATCCCAAGCTTTTGATAATTATTGTATATCAATTGGGATAAGTGTTACATCATATAGCTCATGTTCATACACAAAATGGTTTAGTAGAATCATTCCTAAAACGTTTGTAGTTAATTGTTAGACCATTGCTTAGGAGAGCTAAGCTTATGGGCCATGTTATTTTGCATGTAGCGTCACTTGTACGCATTAGGCCAGTATCTTATCATAAGTACTCGCCATTACAATTAACTTATGGCCATGAGCCAAATATTTCCCATATGAGAATTTTTGGATGTGCAATATATGTTCCAATTGCTCCACCACTATGTACTAAAATGAGTCCTCAAATGAGGTTAGAAATACATATTAGATATAATTCCCCATTAATTATCAAATATCTTGAACCCCTAACGGGTGATGCATTTACTACACGATTTATTGTCATTTTAATGAGACAAATTTTCCAACATTAGGAAGAAGAATTAAAAATTTGGGAAAAGAAATTACATGAAGTGCATTATTATTGTCTCATTTAGATCCCCGTATAGATCAATGTGAACAGAAGACAATTCACTTACAAAATATAGCAAATCAGTTACCAAATGCATTTACAGATGCAAAGAAAGTAACTGAGTCACATATATAAGCTACAAATGTTCCATCGAAAATTGATATCCTAATACAACAAGTTGTCACTAATGAGTTTGGAACATGCTAGAAGCGTGGTAGACCAGTGGGTTCTAAAGATAAAAATTCTTGGAAAAAAAAGTAATTAATAGTCAATAAGACTTAGTTGAGGATGTAAATACCCATGAAGAAATTCATGACATAACTAATGAGGAAGGTGGAATATATAAAGATAATAATGAGATTTCAATCAATTATGTCATGACAAGAAAAAGATGGAATTGAACTCATATAGTTATTGACGACATTTTTGCGTATAAGGCTGCTCTTGATATTATATCTGAAAATGAGAATTATGAACCAAAATCTTTTGAAGAATGTCGACATAGAAAAGATTGGCTTCAGTGAAAAGAAGCAATTGAGATAGAATTAAACCCACTTTCAAAATGTCAAGTTTTGGACTAATAGTCCGAACACCAGAAGGTGTCAAACCTGTGAGATACAAATGGGTATTTGTGAGGAAAAGAAATGAAAATAATGAGGTTACAAGATATAAAACAAGACTAGTTGCACACGATTTTTCACAAAGAACTGGTATTGGTTAGGATGAGACGTATTCTTTGGTGGCGGATGCAATTACACTAAGATATTTAATTGATCAGACTGTGTATGAAAATCTGGATATGCATCTTATGGATGTAGTCACAGCATATTTATATGGATATCTTAATAATGATATTTATATGAGAATCTAAGAAGGATTTAAAGTATCTGAAACATATAAATCAAATTCTCGGAATGTATTCGATAAAGGTACAGAAATCGCTATGTGGACTGAAACAATTAGGACGAATGTGGTACAATCGCCCGAGTGGATATTTGTTGAAAAAATATATCAAAAAAATCCAATATGTCCATTTGTTCTTATAAAGAAATCATAGTCATGATTTGCTATTATAACTGTATATGTTGATGACTTAAATATAATTGGGACTCTTAAAGAGCTTTCAAGTACAATAAAATATCTTAAGAAAGAATTTGAGATAAAAGATCTCAGAAAAACAAAATTTTTCCTTGGTTTGCAAAGTAAGCATTTAACAGATGAGATATTTGTTCATCGGTCAACTTATAAAGGAAAAATTTTGAAAATATTTTATATAGACAAAACACATCCATTGAACATTCCAATGGATGTTCGTTCACTAGATGTGAAGAAAGATATATTTCGACCTCGAAATGATAATGAAGAACTTTTTAGTTCTGAAGTACCATATCTTAGTGCAATTGATGCACTTATGTATTTTGCTAATAATATGAGACCAAATATTGCATTTTCAATAAATTTATTAGTAAGATATAGTTATTCTCCAATAAAAAGACATTATAATGGAATTAAGTATATACTTTGTTATCTCCAAGGAATGATCAACATGGGTTATCTACTCACATGTAGAGGAACTGTGGTGATCGATGAAACAGACTATAACAGTCACTTCCTCAAATCATGCTGAAATTCTTATAATTCATGAGGTTAGTCAAGAATGTGTATAGTTAAGTTCAATGACTCGGCACATTCATGGAACATGTAGTTTGTCTTCTAGTAAAAATCTTCCAATAATATTATACGAAGACAACACAACATGCATATCTCAAATCCAAGGAGGATATATTAAAGAAGATAGAACAAAACATATTTCACTGAAGCCTTTCTACACTTATGATCTTGAAGAAAATGGTGATATCACTGTACAACAAATTTGTTTGAAAGATAACCTGACAAACTTATTTACAAAAGCATTATCTCCTGCAACCTTCAAAAAACTAGTGCATAACATTAGAATGCGGCGGCTAAAAGATCTCAAGTGATGTTTTTATGAGAGAGAGTAAATATTCTTTTTAAAAGTATCAGATTATATGAAATATGTGCTCTTTTTCTAGGTTTTTTTCCCTGTAGATTTTTTTCTAATAATGTTTTAATGAAGCATATTTCATATATAATGATCATCTAAGGGGGAGTATTATAAATATGTTAAATTAGGTATAAGTAGATGCCCATTATTAGTATCCATTGGTCATGTGTCACTTATCCATTACCTCATGTGTTGTCTATGTGTCTCAAGATTACACACTATTAGTATTCATTTAATCCACCTCCTCACCTCCTATTTTCAAAATTATCTATAAATAGTGGCATTTGATGGCTTTTAAAAGACAATTAATTGATCAATCCAAAAAGATTGGAAAAAGTGAAGAAATTCATTCTTTGTTATCTTATTTACTTTTTGTTATCTATTTATTTTTATATAATATATTATATTTATTTTGTTATATATTGTATTATATTATATTTTCTCCATATTTGTATTCTCCTTATGTGTCATTGTGCTCCTCAAATTCACAATATTGTGTTTTGTTTGTTTGTTTTTTTTTTCATTGAATTGATTCTGAATAGATGGGTTTAAAGTGTGAAATCAAAAGGGAAAACGAGAAGAATCTTCGAAGACAAAACTAAAAGGAGACAAATCAGAAAGAAAAATTCTTGCGAGGACGACGAAGAAATCGAATGAAAAGTATAAAAAAAAAACATGTGAGAAGGAAAAAAGACCCTGATAGATTTGTTGTAAAGGGTAATTTTGGAATAACGAAAAAAATAGAATATCAAAACTAACTTTTCGCTATACTTGCAAAATCTAAAATGTGGAAGACATATTACCCATTACAATTTTCTATATATATATTTCAAGTTCTCATAAGTGGACAATTATGTTTGTCTACCGTCAATCAAAATAGTCGCAATGGCAATCTTGTTTGGGTAGTGGAATTTGTGGTCTACCTATCATATTTTTCCAAAATCAAAACTAAAAAAATATGACCTCTCCAAAATTGAAGTTAGAATTCTACAACACAAATACTTGGTATCTTATTAGTCTTAATATCTTCTTGAACGTAATATCTTCTTGAACTTTGCATCCCTTTGCATATTCTCGAACTTTTCCTAGAGAAAACAAAGAAAGATGATTTAAGAATATAGTCACAAATTTCACCGAAATCCAATTTAAAATCTCAATGATTCAACTAGGAAGTAATTGAGTTTGTAAATTTCAGCTACTTAAATTCAACTACTTGCTTGTTCATGTGCTTTCATTCACACACAACCTGTCATAAACTTTTGTTTTTTTTTTTTTCTTATTGATTCTTTCCTTCTTACCAAATACAAGACGACTCCACCTCTTCTTTCTTTTAATTAAGAGAGAAAGGAAAATAGAATCGACACTGAAAATATACTTATTCGCCTCAAATTCAGGACTACATCTAGTCTTCTGCAATTAAAGGTTCTACTATGATGAAGATTGTAAAAATTCAAAACTTGCACTATAAATCTATCCCCAAATAATCCAACAAGAACTATTTGAATTTAGTACCACAACTCAGTAATTTAGAATAAACAAAGAGAAACACCTCAAAACTAAACAAAATATACACTATATTTTCTTTTAATTTTGCTCATTGCCGCATGGACGACACACATGAAATGCTTCAAGCGAAAGGTTCTTCACAATTGCCATCTGTTGTAATTTTAAAATTGTCGTCGTTCTTTTTCTTCTCACGTGAACACATACAAATGGATGCTAGTTGGCTGGTAATTGGTGACCTAGCCCAATTGGGCCTTCAACATAAAATTGGCCCAATAACTTTAAGAGAAACCTTTAACAAGCATATTCGCCTAATTTTGACTTTCCCAAAATTATATATGTGTAAATATATATGAATATATTTTCCATCATGCACGTGCTTCTCCACAAACTTTTGTCTCTATAATCCTAACATTCTTACACTTGGAGATAAAACGATAATCTTGCCTGCAACAAATATAATATCTTGGCAAATTCCAAGACTCAACTCCCACTACATCTGTTATCTCTAATCTTCTTGGCAAACTCCAAGGTTCAACATAAAACTTGTAAAGTCAACAAAGTAACAAAACAGGAAACCATAAAAGAAATAATTGTAGCTCATCTGTTCTTGAGCCAAGGTATGAGCAAGCTACATGAAACTGTCCCCCAGACATAAAACACAACCAAGTACTCCCACTTCAGCTAAGTGATACCAACTGACATCTTCTTCAGTCTTGAACACCTGTTTTTTAAGAAGACACATTCTGCAAATGGTTTGATTCCTTCTTTCAAACCTGCTGTCAAGCTAGAGACTTTATCTTTGACCTTCGTAGTTGCTCTGGTCTTCCACTTTAATGCCCTTATTCGCTTCTGCAACATTATCAATTCATTAGACTATTTGACAATTGCGGGTTCGTGATAATCATCAACTTTCTCTCTCAGACTTCCCAATTGTTTTTAAACTGATGGACCTTGATTTGACTAATTAATACTGGCTATCATTACTGCTGGCTCAACTGTACCGCTACACCTGCCATCTACAACTTTAATTAGCATCCATTGTCCATCTGATCCTTTGACAACAGTAAACCAACATCTGTACAGTGTGGAATTTCTATGGCTAACTGCCACTGTCTGGGATCCTAACCTGAGTTAAACTCACAACTGTATCCCTCATCACTGAACTTGCCAATAGAAATTATATTTATCTTCATCCTAGGCACAAACTTGACATCTAGTAATACTATTTTTTCTCCAAACTTTGTCTTTGGCTTAATGTTCACAATCCCAACAATCTTGGAAACTCTACCATTCCCCATCGTCACTAGATCACGATGTCCTGATGTGAAAGATGTGAATAGACTCCTATATGAAGCTATATATACGAAAGCTTTACCATCAATTGTCCATTCAAATGAGTAGCTACCTTTTTGTGTGTTACTCTCAACACAGATATAGACATAACTAATTAATTGTTCATCAGTTTCAACTAGATTTATTGTTACTTCTTTACTTTCAACCTGATTTACCTCTTGTTTTCTTTTTCTGATACCCTTCTAGTTTCCTAGATGGTTTTTTTAAGTGACGTTTCTTGCGACAGTAAAAACACTTAATCTCCTCGTTCCTATTCTTCCACTTTTTATTATTGGTACTCGACCCATAATTTTTAGAGTCTATCCCGCCTTTACCTTTAGTCATTCTAAAGTTGAACCTATTGCAAATTCTTTACTCATGTACTTCCTACAAATTTCTTTAGATATATCACAAATTCCTAAAATATAGCTAAATTAGACATTGCAGTTTTCATGGTTTCTCAACTATGAATAAATACATTAATAATCGAATAGCATATACTTCATCAGTAAACTCTACTTGGACAGATTTTAACTGATTAATTAAAGTGATACCCTCATTAATATAAGAATTTATAGAAGCATCCTTAGCCATTTGCATGTTGAATTACTTCTTAAAGAAGATAAGTCTTACTCCTTCAATGCCTTGTCCAATTTCTTATTAGTTAAGAAATCCTTTAACTTCCATCTTCCAATACCCAATTTTTTCCCATGATTCCCTCAAACTTTTGGGCTCTAATAATTCCACGACTCCTAAACCGAAAAGCTCTGAAACCACATGTTGGGAATTTATAATAAGATATAAATTAAATGTGAAATATCAAAATTATATCTTAAATTCCTACTTCCACATGTTAGTACCAAAATGGTTATCAATCATAAAATAATAAGTAATTAAGAGGAAAAAGAAAAGAGAATTGACACAAAATATATACTGATTCGCCTCAAACTTGAGATCATGTCATGTCAAGTCTTCTGCAACTGCAAGCTCAGGTTCTTTCACGATTGTTGTCTGCTGTAACTTCAAAATTGTCGTCGTATTTTTTCTTCTCACGTGAACGCATATAGGCATATATATGGTAACCTAGCCCAATTGGGCCTTCAACACAAAATTGGCCCAATAACTTGAAGAGAAACCTTCAACAAGCATATTCCTCTCATTTTGACTGGACCAAAATATATAATAAATATATTTTCCATCAAGCATGTGCTTCTCCCGGAAGCTTTGTCTCCACAATTCCAACACCACCATCGTCTGGGTTAGATCTGGCAGCGGCCACAACTAAGATGAGTCCTGTTGGGTTGCCGTCTCCATCGACGGGTTGGGGTATGACTTGTTTTTAGTTGTTATCGTTTTTGTATAGTGCACCATTTTGGGGAGTTTTTTTTAGTAATCTTAACTTCACGAAGACACTTTCTAAATTGGGATTTTTTTAAAACAAAGAATTATGTTGATGAACTTGTGGACTTTCCTTGATTTTGGGGTTTTTTCTAAGGAGAAATTCATTAAAGAGAAACTAACTAACAACACACTCCTCAAATATAGCAGAGGAGATCCAAGCGGGTATAGAGACACATTTGATTTCACGATTGTTTGAATATTTTTTCAAAAGGAAAAAAATCTTTCGTAAACAATTTTAAAGTTTTGAAAAAGTGGATCTACCATTTTCTAATACATAGTAAATCTTTCTATTCTTTTAAAATGTTTGAAAATCTGTATTATTCTTTTAAAATGTTATTTTTGGTGAATCACGTTTTTTATTTTGTCCTTTGATAATTACTAATTAATAATAATGAAATTCATTTTGCCATTTTTCTAATCTAGAAACAATTTTGTTAATTTTACAAGTGCAACTTTGAAATTTGCAATTTCTCATGTCCGCTCAAATTACACAACCATAAGTGTTGCAAGCCCTCATAGCCTCTCCTAGCCAAAACATGTGTAGTAGAATTGAAATGTCTAGGTGAGGGTACTGAGGCTACATAAATTTATAATGTAATAGGATAGGGATATTTTGGTAAAATCAAGTTAATTTTGGTTAATCCTTAATTAATTATATTTTAATTACTAAATATGTTTTTAAGCTCTTCTAATTATCCTTATAGGACCCTAGCAATTCTCTATAAATAGAGAGTCTCTCCCCCTTGTATTAGACATCTTCTTATTCATAGTAAAGACTTCGTTAGTTTATTGGAGATTTATCTCCTTTTAGCATTTAGGCTCTCATTGAGAAAAAATCTTGTTGCGACTCATGTAGTTAATGGAGGTGATTGAGGCAAAATTCACGCGAACGAAGTAGAAGATAAAAAAAGAAGAATCAAGAAATCTCAGATTATTTAAGATTTTGCAAGATTGGACTATTACTGTCACACCCCGCACCAGATTACCCTCCTAACCTGGACGGAATGGTGACTGTAGCAACCAACCCTTTTGCTGGCACTTACTGCCTAACTTACCTTAAAATAATATTCAAACTCTAAATACATACATAATAACACAGAGCTTAACACATTTACATTACAGGGTTTCGCAGCATTGTTTTTACATAGATAATACAACCTAGTGAGCCCCATCGAGAATACTAGTCACTAGACAGACACATGTGTACTAACTAATACAGGTCTTCGATTACGCTTCTTTCAACCTGTTTCTTTGAGTGGCAGAGCAGCAACAGAAAAGTCTTTTGGGAACTGATCGCTACCTGAAAGTAAAACATTTGAAAAACGTGAGCTAGAAGCCCAGTGAGTGACTTAATAAAACGTAAATCTCATGCTTAAACTGAAAGCTTGAAAACATAATACTGGAACTTAGAATATACCAAGCAAACGTATACATAAAACCTTTAAAACCACCATTAACATCATTACACCTCAGTTGAGAACGAGCATACATCGCTCTAGCTCCCAACGTCTGTTATCGACTAAGAGACCCATACCTCGACCTCTCATTCAGGCCTGTCTACATGCTCATGGAGTTTTCTATGTACCGTCAACACCTTAGGTACATAAACATTGATAACCATTTGTAAACATCACTAAACATCGTTATTCCTTAGTTGAGAACGAGCATACATCGCTCTAGCTCCCAACGTCTGTTATCGACTAAGAGACCCATACCTCGGCCTCTCAATCAGACCTGTCTACGTGCTCATGGAGTTTTCTATGTACCGTCAACACCTTAGGTACGTTTACTTAGATTCCTTCCTTACCTTTGGTATCCCTATTCATTATATTTAGAAATACCAACCATGTACTTTGGCAACCTTAGGTATTAAAACATAGTAAGTCAAGCTTCATTCAACCTTAGCTTTAACCCTAACACATGCTTCATATTTTGTGAAATAAGTTGACTTAAAACATATTGAACTAGCTTGTAAAACCATTAGCATGTGTTAGACATGAAAAACATACTTGGAAAACTCATATATTAGTAAACACCATGCGTCGATAAACATTCATAAGCATTAGAAATTTCAAACTATCCTTCTAGCTTAGGAGAACATATGACCGCTTTTATCCTTAGTTGAGAGTGAACTACTAGTTCTAACCCTCAACGTCAACCTTAGTCGGGGAGAACTCTTTTGCTCAATCCCTCGACGTCGTATAACCTACGTGCACGTGGTTATAATTGAGTACCGTCGTACCTTATGTACCTGATTAGGATACCTTCTCATTGTCGTTCAGTATCCTCAGGTACTTGACTAGGATACCTTCTCATTGTCCTTCAGTATCTTTAGGTACTTCTGCTCTGATACCTTCTCAAACGTCCTTCAGTATTAAGTTACTAAGATACCTTCTCAAGTGTCCTTCGGTATCAAGTTGGTCTGGTACCTTCTCTATTGTCCTTCGGTACCAAATTGGTCAGATACCTTCTCAAATGTCCTTTGGTATCTGGTTGGCCGGATACCTTCTTAAATGTCCTTCAGTATCGCATTTTAAGTAAAACTAGTCATAAACACTTAGTTGAAAGGATACCTTCTCATTTTCCTTCAGTATCTGTCATATAACTAGTCATAAACATTTAGTTGAACACTAAAGCTTAGGGCTCAAATCATCATACTAGTTCATCATAAAAATGGAGTTACTTAAACATATTGAAAGTATTTGGACAAGATAACATATCTACATCAATCCCATGGAAAACATGCTTTACTTAGCATGAGAAACAGTTTCACAAATATGTTGCTTGGCACATCATTTAAATACTTAGCGTGAGAAATATTTCCAAAGAAATCATAATTTTTAAATCATTAAAACAGTAAGCCATCATATAGTCACTCACAGTTCGTTGGTCTCTTAACGGGTTATACGCCTCTCCTAGCTCTTCTTGGCCTAAAAGGATATAATTCCTAGTTAAACTACTTAGAATTCTTAACAAAATGCCTCAAATAGTTCATTTGCTAATGGAACTTTCATCATCAAAGACTGCCTTACTAGCGAGATCTCCATGAGCAAGGTCAACGAGATCCCCATGAGTAACACCAGCGAGATCCCCTAGAGCTACACTAGCGAGATCTCCATGAGTGATATCAGTGAAATCTTCATGAGCGACACCAGCGAGATCTCCATGAGCGACACCAGCGAGATCTTCATTACCAGCAATGCCAGCGATACCAGCCCAAATTCTAGCGAGATTTCCTTCATTAGCGAGATCCTCTTCACAAAATTAGCGAGATCTCCTTCATTAGCGAGATCCTCTTCACAAAATTAGCGAGATCTCCTTCATTAGCAGGATCCTCTTCACAAAATCTCGCTATAATCTCCACGGTGAGTTGTTTGCTTATTCTTCCTAAGTAGCTGTCTGCTTATGCACAGGTTCTCTATTAAAATTTTAAAAATTCATAACTCAAAATTCAAACCTCTTTTGAAGAAACTTCCTTCTACAAACATGTTTAGAATTGAGTTAAATTTCTTACCTTAAAATTTCACTCATAAATTCTTTATAATTTGACCCAAAGCTCCCAATTTTCACCTCGGGCCCTGATTAACTCGAGATTCTGTCTCTTCCTATAATTTCATCACTTTCCATTCTTCTTTTCCTACCATCTTTCTCTGACAAGACAATTTTGAAAACTAGATTCTCTCAACTTTCAAATGGCACTGATTTCACTAAATTTGCTCATATAGATTGCCAAAACCAAACTTTCGAAGTTCCTTTTCCCTTTTAATCTTCCTGCCGCCCCCAAATTCAAGGATTAATCGCCACGTGTCAAACCAATAAGTGAGCTTCCTTATTTTGTGTTTTTCTTTTCCTTTCTCTACAACTTCTTTAAATAACATGGATTTTCACTTATATGATATTTAATATATATTCCTTTAGCCAAACATGCTTGTTTAGGATACTTTGAATTCGGGGTTTACACTTAGCTACACAAGAGCTTATTTCTTCTTGCTTCCATCCTCTAACCCTCCTAAAATATGGCTTCATTTAACTCATTAGGAGATATCTCATTACTTACTCTTACTTAAAGTAATTAGGGTTCGGGCTTTACAATTACCTATTAAAGAATGTTGGAGTTTATGTCCTAAATCTCATGTATCTTGTGGTTTGTAAAGACAAATTACATATCTAATAAAATAAGAGGTATATTTTATTGACGTTTAGACTACATTAATTCAATTAAATAAATTAAGATTCAATGTTATCTGATGAAATTTAAACATGTATGTGGAGACATACAAGTGGATCATTTTTAAGTGATAACCTAAATGGTCTGTATATGTGGATAAGGTTGGGTACTTTATTCAAATGATACTACAAATAGGGTCTGCTTTGTAGATGTTATAATTGTTGTAAAGTGCTACAAATGATCTGAGCCTGATAATTCATGTGGAGACATGCGAGCGGGAGTATTCTATACAAAGAGTTTGTATAAGACTGGACCACGAATGAATAGACTCTCTATATAATACCGTTGATAGAAGATATTTACATTTCACTAGGATGACCATAGGTGACTTGACCTTAATCCTAAATAAGTTATGAACTTCTGTTTACAAGGTAATCCTTTGATTTGTATGGGTGAAAATGACCATATTCTTTGACTTAATAAGTCTATATTTTTGGGATAAGTCCAAGTCGGGAGGTGGGAACATAGTTACAGAAGATGGAATTCACTCCTTCCCGTCTTTAGGGGAAGTAGATAAATTTCTCCCTTAATAGTTGATT
This sequence comes from Benincasa hispida, assembly GCF_009727055.1. Taxonomy (NCBI): domain Eukaryota; kingdom Viridiplantae; phylum Streptophyta; class Magnoliopsida; order Cucurbitales; family Cucurbitaceae; genus Benincasa; species Benincasa hispida. Next base: position 79,196,510 of record NC_052359.1, read on the forward strand.
CCGAGTCTTGAACATTAAGGCCTCAACCTCTTATTGATCCGAGAGGTGTTAGTTTATAGTTGGACTATAAATTGTTTGTTCATTAGAAGGATCAGTGATACTTAAGAAGTTAGATTAATTATAAGGGTAAAATAGTAATTTGATCCAGCTATAATTATGAGCGATTTGTGAAGAGTTGACTCACTGTTGATTGGTTATATCCGTGGACACAGAAATATATATACAGTGCGAAGAGTGTAGTTGTCGATCTTCAGTAGAGTGCTCAGTAGTTAATGAATATTGATTAATTTAATTAAACGATTTAATTAATTAATCTCATATCATTGGAACTTTTAATCAATAGCTCCATAAGGTCCCCTTGTTAGTTCACTAAAGGAAAAGATGAATGATTTGAACAATTGTTCAAATCAACTCATGCAACTCTCTCTCCTTTGCATGTTGATCTGCAATATAGTGAAGAGATTGAAGTGAAAATCGAGCATGCAATCTATAGAGAATTTTAGAGAAAATTCAGGTTGAAGAAAGGATTCTTCACCAAGATTGTTGTTGTGAGCTTTTCTTCTTCATCCCTTGATTCAAGCTTGTTTTGAGTCCCACAACACAATTTAGAGCACCAAGAGAATAGTGGGGAAGATCTTGAGGTGGTCTACAACAAGATTCGGAGAAGATAACAGCTAGAGAAGGAACTTTGAAGAAGTTCTATAAGAGGTATGTCATGAAACTCACTTGTTTTCTGTAAGAGCATGCTTTATATTTTGCCAAAATTAATGAATTTGAGTGCTTAGATGATCCTTGTGCTTCCGCTGTTGCTGATACAAACCTACACTTAAGCCTGTCAATCATATAACTATATTATTGATAGTGAATTTGATAATACCAAGACTTGGGAACAACCCATCCATTCCACCAAACGAAGACCCTCATAAATGGCCAAAGCTTCAGTACGTATAGTAGATAAATTTGATTTCCTAAATCCATAAAGCGCAACTTGCGTGGCACCCAAATCAAAGGTAATAGTGCCATCGTATCCCATACTACAGAAGCCAACATTACAAGTAGCATCCATGTGAACATGTTAGTCATCGCAATTCCGAATCCCAATCATTGTTATATCGTGGAAGATACGTTGCTTTGAAAGTAAAACCAGTATGACCTCACTACTAAATCGCCAAAAGTCGGTTGCTTCCCAAGGTTAACAGAACACCCTTCTCAGACGTACACTCGTCAAAGAAGCATTGGAATCGAATGAAAACTTTGCTCAAAATTAAATCATTTTTAATAGAGAGAAATATCATGCCAAACAAAAATCTCACCCTTGAGGACTAAAACAACCAATTTTACTTTTTATAAGAATCTAACAAAAACGTTTTTCTAAATTAAATGCAGAAAATGTTTTAGATCTTAATTAAATACAAAAACATTTATATCTAAATTAAATAGGAAAACATTTAATATCTAAATTAAATAAAAAAAATCGTTTTCAAATTTAAATTAAATATGAAAATACATGTAGAAATATTTAACTAATTTTATGACAAATCATTCTAGAAAACATACATAACACCATACAATTATATATTATAATAATTGTAAAATTATCTAAACTAGTGTCATGCGTCATGCAATTCAATTTCATTACTAAACATACATAACACTTATTTATTAAAGTAATGAAATAATTAATAACATACATACTATATATTGTAACTCTTCTAATATAAATGATGCATGGACATGTTATTAATGCTACTATAACATTTATGTTATATGATGCATTAGCATGCTATAAATATAAAATCATGCAGTTATATATTATAACATTTATAATATAAATTATGCATAACCTATTGTGGGATTTATACTATATGACATACATTATGACATATATATACATAAAATTAAATCATACATCAAATGCACAATTTAAAAAAATTATAGGACCGGGATTGGACTCTAAACCCATTAATTAAATTAATATAACACTTATATTAATTTAGTTAACAAGAGAAAAACTAACTATTACAAACTAATAGTCATCCTGTCTGTCTCGCAGCGTGAATCGAGTCTTGAACTGTACGAACCAGATTGCTCAGCACCTGAACCGACCACGAATCGCTCGAACGAACCAAACCGGATGGGAACCAACTGAACTACGAACTGAACCGACTGCAAAACAGTTCATTCTGTCTGTCTCGTAGCGTTGCAACGTTGTGTCTTAACGTTGCAACGCTATGGAAAGAATGTCTCGTTCTGCCCTTCGCAGTGTTGCAACGCTAGGGCACAACATTGCAACGTTACTGTACAGTTACAGTTGCGATCTCCTTCAAATTTCCTCCATTTTTGGCCTCGTTTTCTCCATAATTTTACCAGAACAATCACGAATGATTCAAAGACTTTAAATTACAAACTCTATCGCATAATTTATGCCCAAAACACGGGCTCTTACATAACTAATTTGTAAAAGTAAAAAAACGATAATTCTAAATCCAATCCCGAAAACATCCAAAAATTGAAAACCATTCATCAAATCATTCATCACGTGCACATATACAAAATGTTAACCACCAATTCTGTAAAATTAATTTTGGAAAATCAAAATTGGGGACCAAAAACTACGCTCTGATACCAATGAAGGAACCTGTGAAGGCTCTTAGCGGAAACGTAAATTGTCCATTTTTTTTTTTATAAAAACAATTATACATTTAAAAGGGTAAATTACAACATGCCAAAGAACAAGAAAAGAGAAAAAGATATTAGAGTTTCAAAAACCCTTACCTTTGAAGAACCTTTTCTTCTCATTTTTTTCCTCCAATAATGGTCATGATCGAATTTGATCTCTAAATGACCACCACCACGAAAATTACCTCTCTATTCTCTGGGCTGAGAATCTAAGAAGTTGTGGACCCTTGGAAAAATTGGAAGAGAGGGAGAGATTGAGAGGAGAACTTTTCTATGAATTTTCTTTCTCAGAGAGCACACTTTTTTTTTTTTCTTTTTTCAAAGCACTATTTTTCTTCCAAAAAATGGTGAAAAAGTAGATCTCATAACCACCACACTTACACACGTAGAGTTGAAAGAGATTAGGGGAGGGAAGTTATTTCCCTCTCTAAATTTCAAAATTAAAATTAATAAATAATAAATTAATTAATTTTTTAATATATATATATATATATATATTATATCATATATAACATATAACTTTGGTTTAATATTGTATCATATATAATATAACCTATAGCTTTAATTCTCTCATCAAATTCAATTATATGAATCTAATTCATATAATTAATATTTGAATCATATTCAAATATTTATTTCCTCTCAAATAAATTCTATATTATAATGTATCAAATACATTATAGCAATTATATCATATATAATTAAGTAAAATTAATTATATCACATATAATTAATTCCCTCAATTAATTTGAACCATTCAAATTAATCCAAAATTGATTATCATTAAATCCTTGTTGAACTACAGGGGGACCTTATGAACCTGTAGCTTGAAGCATCAATGATATTTAAATAATTAATTAAACTTCTTTAATTAAATTACTCAACATCCATTAACTGTCGGACACTCGACTAAAGACCGACAGCTGTACTATTCCCACTACAGATATATTTTTGTGTCTATTGGATATAACCAGTCAACAGTGCGATGATCCTTCACAAATTGCTCGTAAGTACAACTAGGCCAAAATTATCGTTTTGTCCTTGTAGTTTCATCTACTCCTTAAGTACCACTGATCCCTCAAATGAACAATAAAGCATAATCCACCAAAAACTTCTCAGGCTAAGAGAGAGTGTGACACCACATTGTTCAAGCCCTGGAATTAGTCCTTAATGGAGTAATTTATCTACTTACCCCAACATTGGGAAATAAGTGAATTTCATTTTGTATAGCTGTGATCCCAACTCCCGAATCAAACGAATCCCCAAAATGTTAGGCTTATTGAGTCGAAGATCTGACCACTCCTACCCATACAATTCAAAGGACTACCTTCATAGGCAGAAGTTCACAACTCACTCAGGATTCAGGTCATATCACCTATGATCATCCTGGTAAAATGTAAGTCTCTATTATGAACGACGTTATATAATGAGACTAGTCATTTTGTGGTCCGGTCTTATACAAAATTCTTTGTATAGAATACCCTTGCTCACGTCTCCACAAATGATCAGGATTAGATCATTTGTAGCACTTTACAACAATTGTAACATCTACAAAACGGGTCGTATTCATAGTGTCACCAGGATAAGGTATCCAGTCTTATCCATCTACTATAGACCATTTAGGTTATCACTTAAACATGATGCATCTATATGTCTCTACATACATGTTTAAGCTATAGATGATATCGTAGATGTTAGTTTATTGGTTTGTGGGTTTATTACTACTAAATGTCAAATAAAATATCTCATATTTTATTAAATAAATAAAATGTTTGTACGATACAATTACAAATTACAAGACCCTATGAGATTTAGGGCATCAACCCCAACAATATATTATTATATTACTTTTTTGTATGTGCTAACGGCTAGTTGGAGTTTAAATCTCCACCATTCAATTTTCTTTTACTAATATCCAATGGCCAAATTGAATGTGATTTTCACCAACTTCCCTCTCTTTTTAAACACTTCATCTTCTCCAAATTTTAACAACAATTTTTATTATTTTCAATCCTCCATAACTCATTCAGCCACCATTGTTGCTCTCTCTCCAAACTTCGGTTTTCTTCTTTTCATATTCTTCTTGAGATAGATATTTTATGTTGTGAGGATTGAATCATTAAGTGCTAAATTTGTAAATCCAATCTTTTAGAGAGTTTGTCGAGTGTGCTATTTATTTTTCTAAACCATTGTAAGGGTTGCTCTTGATCCCGAAAAAGAGTCGTCGTAACGGTTTGATCCTCAACTGTTAAAAGGATTGGATTTGTTCTTGCACCCAAAAAAAGAACGTTGTATGGTTCGACTCTAAGCCGTGGAAAGAGTAAATTTTTAGTGACATACCCAAGAGGAGCTTGGGAAGTGGATGTAGGCCAGTTGTGCCGAACCACTATAAATTATCGATGTCAATTTTTCTATCCCTCTTCTATTTAATTTTGCAATTAATTTGTTATTATATTTTATTACTTGAAATTAATCACATTTTTTGTTCTTGAAATTATTTTGACTGGTTGTTCTTGAATTTCTATATCCATTACTAATATTGTTATTAGAATCAAATTGAGTGTTGTAGTATTATTAACTTCTTGATTATTTTGGGTTTAATTTATTTGCATGAATTTATTATTTAAATTACTTATTAGAAAAAAAAATTATTTATTTTCTTATTTGAGCCCACATTTGAAAAAGTTTTAATTACTTTGATTAAACTCAATTCACCCCTCTAGGGTTGCATACCGATCCTATACAGTCCCCCTAAGGGACAAAAAGACATTTAATTCATAAGTCAACTTCAGGATAGAATATATTAACCAAATTTTCAAAATATATTTTACTCCAAAAACAATTACTCCCCTAAAGGATAAATATTATGCATATATAAGAGAGATACACAACAATAAAGGAAATATGGAGAAACAAGAACATGAAATTCATATATGAAAGTATATATCTCCCCATAAAACCAAACACTCTCCTTCTAATAAGAAATATCAATTAAAACCAAGGAGATAAAATCATTAAGTAAAATTAAGATACCAAAATATCAAATATTATGAAATAAACACCAACTGTTGAAACACAAATGATATCAAATAATAGCAAAGTCACATTAACAAATCAATATAAACATGGTAACAATATAAGCAAGAATTATACCAATTTTGAGCAAATCACTAAAGGGGATCAAGAAAGTAAATCAATTGAATAACTACTCCCCATAAGAAAAGGAATTTAACAACTTCTTGAAACAACATGCTCAAATATCAATTTCTCAACAAGGATAAACATCATATTTCAAACTCAATATCCTTTTGTTCAAAACTTTCCATGAAAAGCACAAGGATGGAGCAAACATTTAATTGACCAAAAAGCTAAATAATAAGCAATGAAGACAAATGCTACATAGATATATAAACAAAGATTACTCATGACATTAAATCTTATAATCAATGCAATTCAATAAATCAATTTCAAATATCCTAAACTCATTCAATAAATTAAATTTTCACAAAAGAAACCAATAGAAATACTTATCTTAACAAATCAATAAAACATATAAAGTTACCAAATATGTCACTTCCTTTGTTGGATTCAAACAAGTCATAAAAGTTGCTCCAATTTGAATTAATTACTCATTTGAAGTCTAAGCAACAATTGCTTCTTGAATCACACCTACAATGAAAGCTCAACCAAAAAATTTTAGTACCCATTTCTTGGGTCCTTCATAGTCAGTGAGCAAAGATTTTGGAACCCATTTTAAATTAGTTCTAACATAACTAGGATTGATTTTTGGCTAATAAAAAGTATTAAATTTATGATCAATTTTACCACAAGAATAACGTACAACATTAGGCATGAATTTCTTTTTAACTAATTGATTTTTCACCATCTTTTTCTCAAAGAAGTTCTTCCTTGTAGCATTTTTCAATTTAAAACTATTTGGTCTAATATGGCCTTTAACTCTACAATAATGATATGTAGGTACAAATATTTGATTTCACATGCATATTTCTAGCATTTCTGTGTTTAGACACAAAGTTTGATTTCACATGCATGTACCTAACATTTCTATAATCAAGTATAAATTTACCATTATGCATACCATTAGTTTTGACATGTGAATGATGAGGTACAAACTTTGATTTTTCTAATTTAGATTTAGCTTTTCATGCTTACTAACACGTTTCATATTATGAGCATATTTTGATCTAGTATGAAGTTGTTTATGCATAGAATTTGATTTTCCATGAATGCTTCTACCTTTTTCATGCTTTGGCACTAATTTAGATTCAACATTAAGCACATTAACCAAAAACATCTTGAAACATACTAGGGGTGACTTTAACAAAAGTAGTACTCTTAGAAGTAGATGAAAAATTTTGCTTTACATAGCCTAATCCCTTTTTATTACAAGATTTACCGATGTCATTATATTTTGTGTACCAATAGTCAATTTCTTAATAGACTTTTTTGCAAGTTCAAGCTCTTTAATAGCTAGCAATTTTTTTTATTTAAGCATATGCAAAAGAATGTTTTCTCATCAACATCAAATTCAAGAAATTTAATTTTGTCAACAAGAGACAATTTATCTTTTTCTAAAGATTTACTGCTATTTTTCAAATCAACACTACTGCAAAATCTACATTACTTGACACTTGTAGTTTTTAATTACTTGACGTTTCTTTGGAAAACAACATAAAGTAATGACCTTTTAGAAAAGAAAATGTCAAGTAAAAGGGTTAAAAAGCGAAGATTGAAGGAATGTTTCGGATATTTTCACACGAACTATTACTTGACACGTTTTTCGTGTCAAGTAATTTAAGGTCTTACTTGACACGTTTTTCGTGTCAAGTAAAATATAAAAAATAGTTCACTTATTATTTTAAATAAATAAAAGGGTTAAATGGCCTAGATTGAAGCCCTTCGCCAGAAACATTCCATGCGAAACCCTTCCCCCCTTTTCTTCTTCACGTTTAACCAACCCTAGCCATCAGCCTTTACACAGAACGTTGTCGCCGCTAGCCCTCGCCTGCGCCACCTGAACATCCGAGCCCCACAAATCGCACGCTGCCGCTTTGGCCACCTCACTTCCGACAGAAGTATCAAGTCGACGTCTGATTGAGTCACTTAACTAGCCACTCCACCAGATCATGCCAGTCCTCGTCGTTTCATCAACCAGCCTTCACCGCTCTTCCTCTTCTGTTCCACCGTCGGTCAGGCGTTTGCGGTTGTCGCTATGTTCGTTCTTCGGCAGAATTGATTCTTGGGTAAGGTTGTTGAGATTCTTGAAATTTCTTTGTTACCCATTAACGTTTGGACTTTGTTTTTATATCCATTGTATTTAGGTCTGTGATTCAAGTTTAGAAGGGGGATTTGCAACCAAAAGCGGGCTGTCTAGTAGATTCGAGCTTGTTTTCGTCAAGAATTTTGGTATTATTTGGGGCTTTATGACTTGTTCTGTAATATCCCGAGCATTCCTAAATTAAATTCAATATATTTTTTTTTTAATAATTGAGGATATTTTTTTATTTTGAAATTTAGTTCATTTAAAGGAAATTTTGGGTTTTATGCTGAATTACTTTGATTTTATTTAGTTAATGTCAAAAATTGAAGTTTTATTGGGAGAATTATTTTTATTTTGAAATTCGGGTTTTGAAGAGGATAAAGAAAGGATTGTAAATATATATACATATTTGTGTATTGAAAGAAAAGATAAAATAAAATAAAATAAAATATGATGAAATAAAATAAGACAAAATTTTATTATATTTTATTAAAATATTTTCTTTTCTTTCCTTTTTTTTTTAATTAAAAAAAAACTTCCCCCTTCCTCATTTTCTCTCTCGCAAACCCCCCCTCCTGAAACCCTCTCTTCGCAGCACCCCATCAGTCCCAATCGACTCTCCCTCTCCCCACCGCCGACAACCGACTAGTTCCTCCTTTAGCGACTGCCCTCCAACGTCTAGCCAAAGCTATCCCTTAGTTCTCGATCTTTAGACTTCAAAACTCAATGTATAGATTAAATAATGGACTTTGTTAAGAGGTTACTTATTAAACAATTTGTCACTTCTGTGTTTGTTGAAAGTTGAGTTTTGTATACAAAAACAATAGTTGAGATTTTATTTTGTGTATGTGCACGTGAAAGAGAAATACTGTTGTAATTTGTGAAGAGTGTTCATATGAAAGATCATAGTTGAACATATGGAATTTTTAGTGAATATATTGAGTTGATAGATCTTAAATGTATAATGTTTATTTAGTTGATATAATTGTATTGTTGGAATATAAGGTAGAAAATGAGAATATCAATTAGGGCATTTAATTTGATTAAAAAAAAAGGGACATATACTTGACAAATAAAAAATGTCAAGAGTTATCATATATGATACATAATCAATGTCAAGAATCAATAAACTTGACATACCACTAATGTCAAGTGTATTATCTTTCTTGACATGAAAATTATATCAAGAAACATTTTTCTTGACGTTTTTTCGAAGTCAAGTTATCACATTATACTTGACAGTTGAATACTCGACGCTTTTATAAGCAATCCAATTTCTGTAGTAGTGCAAGAATTTTATCTTTCAGGCTAGCAATTTCATCTTTTAACTCTAAAGAACAAGATTTAATTTTCTCTTTTTCATCTTTCAAATCATTCAATTCAATTTTCTAATCACATGATAGAGATTTGAGCTCATCATTCTCTTTTTAAAGTAAAAAATTTTTATCATTCAATGCATTTTTCTCAACACAACAAACATCAACGTTACTATGCAACAATATATCATTAGCTCCATTTATCAAGCAAGCATTTTCATCGATCAAACTTTTATTCTCAATAATCAATATCTTATGTTTCTTTGATAATTTCAAAAATTTAGAGCCGAGTTTAGTTAAATTATGTTGCATATCTTCAAAAGCATCATATAATTCATCATAACTTGGAGATTTTCGAATTACCTCATCGTCATCACTTTTGCCATCAGAATGAGCCATCAAGCATAAAAAGGATCCTTCGCATTTTTTTTTCCACTTCATGGATTTTTCTTTGATTTTGAGAATTATAATTCTCCTTCACGTCAAGTAGAACATTAGTAGTATAAGGAGAATTTTTTACACTAACATATTATCAAAAAAAATTCAAACATCATATGCATAATCAATGTAAACCCCTGAACTTGTTTTACTAGTTAATTAAATTTAGGTTCACTTAATTAAGTGTTTAAGGTGTATATTAACATTAATGGAAAAAGTAAGCTAAGTATGTTTAATTAAATGATGTGTCTAAAATGTGAGAGAAGAAAAATTTTCTAAGTGTTATGAGTATATGTGTACAGGTTGTGAACGTAGTCGAAACATAAAGAGTAGAAAATAACAATGGCAAGCCAGAAAAGGGCAAGAAAATATGTTAAGCGTGGAATGTTGAGTCTCAGGTGAAGTAGGAGGAAGTTAATGCTCAGAGGAAGTAGAGAACTCCATGCGCTGGAGCTATGAGGCACCATGCAGCCAGTTCTGCTAAACTATGCGACAGAAGATTATGCATTGAAAAGAGAAGGCTTAAGTGGCCGCAAGGTCATGCGATGAAGTTAAGTTGAGTAATTCAGATCAATTAACAAGTAAGTAAACCAGGTGGCAGTCTTGTAGACATCAATGGAAGATTAGCATGTTAGGTGGAAATTAATTAATTAAACTCTTCATGCAAGCCCAAGTATAAATAGGCTTAGCAAAGAAGAAGACTGTTTTGCCAAATGTTTTCTAATGCCTAAGTGAGGGAGTGTTGCCGCCATCTAAAGATTCTAAAGGTTGAAGAATTCTCAGTAAAGTAAAGGAGAATTTGAGGAATCCTCGATCAATTCCAGAGGAAATAATGCTCAAATTCTAAGGTAAGTAAAAGTTAATATGTTTTTTTAGTAATTTCCTTATAGGGAGATTAGTTTCTATGAATGCTGAAATTGAAGTTAAGAAATCTGGAAGATTGAATTTGGAATGATGTTATGGATGAATAAGCAGGTAGTTGTATACGAAGATCAAGCAAGCAATTGACCCAGTGATGTTATGTATTGACGCATACAACATAGTCAATTCATAACAAAGGCATTTGGAGTACATCATATAGTAGGCGTTCATCGCATAGGCCAATAAGGTGTTTCAGCGCTTATTCAAAAAAAAAACAAAAAAAAACCTTGAAAAAGGATTCCCAATTATCAGGCAAGTTATAAATAAGATGGCTAAGGATAGTTGATGTAGTGAAGATGGTTTGATGCGCCAAACTTAGTTACGAAGCAATGAACTATTAGTATGCGGTGAAGTTAAATTATGCATTAAGCTCAAAAGGGAGCTATTATGCTGACCAAGGGACCTTTTCTTTTTAAGTAAAACACAAATAGGAGAGGCGTACAAATCCTTTGGATAAGTAGCTTAAGACAGTGAGTGACAAATTTTAATAAATGTTTTCTAATGCGAGTTTTATACATGAATTCCAATGCATAGGCAGTTCATAAGAAGTTTTATATCAAGATTTTCTTCAACGCACGCCTTAAAATGAATATTTATCTCATGATCCATGTTTTTTAATGATAAAATTATTTATGAGTTCAGCATGTGTTTTACAGTAAGCCCATGCTATGTTGTACCACATGATGAAAATTTATCGAGGAAATTTTATAAGCATACTCCATGTTTTGCAAGGCATTATGTAATGATATGAAATCATGAAGTTTAATCATTTTTGTATATGTTCTTAAATGTTTAAAAGTTTGTGCCTTGTTCAAACCCTACTCCAATGTTGGTACCAAAGGTATGGTAAGGTACCCAGATTTCAGTAATGTTAGGGATCCTTGGCACCAAAGGTATGGTAAGGTGGTCAGGACCCAATTCATCTCTACGTGCACATATGACTATGTTATCGACATTAATGAGACCGAACAAAAAAGCTCTCTCAACTAAAGTTATAAAGGATTGAGCAAAAGGGCTCTCCCACATGTTCATACAATGGAGTAGTGGAGTTTTTCAGAAAAATGCTAATGAGTTTATTTCAGGATTTTTTTTATATGACATATTTTTATGATTTCAGTTCCATTTTCAAAACCTTGATTATGATTTTATAATTGTTTCCTTGATAAGCAAGTTCACGTTATTTATGATTTAAAGTATGTTTTATTTAAGATAGTCGCTCACTGGGCTTCCCAGCTCATTCTTTTAAAATGTTTTCCTTCCCAAGTAGCGATCGACGTTCCGAGGCCTAGTAGTTCTACTACTTCTCAAACCCACAGAGACTGGAAGTTTAGGTGGTTCATCATGTTCTATTATTTAGTTTTTATGTCCTTGTCAAGGGGAACAGGGTAGAGTTTGTGTTGAATAGATGTTGTATATAAGTTTGGTTTTAGAAACTGTTATGTATGTTTATGTTGATATTTCTGATTAGCAATAAATTATATGCTTTAAGCTGTTGCTGAAACTATGTATTAAGTTCTAAACAATTATAAACTGCTAATCAGGTTTAACAGATGCTAAGGATACAGTTTTTCGCGAGTATATTGGGATTTTATCACATATTTTTCTATCTAATGCACAATATATGATATTCATAGCTTTGGTATTAGAAGTGAGCAACTTATTATTCAATTTCAATTTAGAAAAATCATGCTCACAAACATACAAAATGTTAAAATCTATAGCAAGCATAAAAGTCAAAATTTCTATTTCTATAAAAGAATGGGGTCTAGCAACACAATGATTTTCTAAAGTTGTCGTAAAACTCTAGCAATTAAGCTTTCAAATAATTTTATCAAAAGAGCAACCTCTTTAATAACAATTATTGGAGTAAATAACTCAACCAATAAGTATCAAATAAAATAGTTTTTGATAAAAAAAATGAATAAAATCAAGAGCAGCCATGCTTTGATACTAATTGTAGGAGACAAACTCAAACAATGGGTATCAATCTAAAATTATTTATGAAAAATTTATCACAAACAAGAGAGCAATCAACTCTGATACTAATGGTATGATTAGCATGACAACCCTATAGGGCGAATAGGGTTTATTCAAACTAATTAAAAAAATTTCCTAATATGGGCCCAATTAAACAAATCAACAAATTTTTTTGTTAATAAGTAATTTAAACAATAAATTCAACCCAAAATAGCCAAGTAATTAAAATTAACACTTTTAAGCACCCAATTTAATTTTAATAACAAGAATAATAATTGATATAGAAATTCAGGAACAACTAATCAAAATAATCCAATATGAGCCATTAAATTCAAGAACAAAAATTGCAATTAGATTCAAGCAATAAAATATAATAACAAATTAATTGCAAAATTAAATAGGAGATTGATAGAGAAATTGACATCAAGAATTTTATAGTGGTTTGACACAACTGACCTACATCCACGATCCCAAGCTCTTGTTGGGTATGTCATTACGAACTACGGCTTAGAGTCGAACCGTACAACATTCTTTTTCTGAACGCAAGAATAAACCCAATTTTTTCCATCGTTGAAGATCAAATCGTTACAATGACTCTTTTTCCGGGATCAAGAGCAATACTTATAATAGTTTGGAAAAATAAATAGTACACTTGACAAACTCTTTAAAAGACTGGATTTCACAGTTTTAGCACTCAATGAACCAATCTTCACAATATAAAATATCTCTCTCAAGAAGAAGATGACAAAAAGAAAATTGAAACTTGGAGAGAGAGCGGTGGTTTAATGAATTATGGAGGATTGAAAATAATAAAAATTGTTGTCATGAATTGGAAAAGAATATGAGAGGAAAAATTATTAAAAACCACATTTAATTTTGGTCCTTGGATCTTGGAAAAAAAAATCAATGATAGATATTTTAAACTCAACGAGCCATTAGACACACACACACATATATATATATATATATAATAATATGTATCTTACACAAAAGAAAAAATATAATATATATCTTTTAAAACCATTTTTTTAAAACTCAACAAAAAACATTATCCACCATGTGTCCAAAATTGGATAGAAACATAAAATAATATCAAATTTATTTTCTTTTTAAATTCATTTTTTTAAAAAAAACTAATCCAAAAGTCAAAAGCCCACCATGTGTCGCTCCTCCATTATTCCAAACGGCACCTTTTGATAAGAAAAATTATGTTCTCATCAACTTGGGATTTTTCTGTTGAGTTTGTTTCAGTTATATCTTCTTCATTTGAGCTCTGATTTGAGTGATTCAAATTATGTTGAAATCTTTATTCCGAGCTCTACGCAATAGATTATTCAATACACTAGAATTATTAGTGAATAAATTCAGATTTGTTATCATCAAAATATTATAAATAAATAAATTAATTAATTAATTTGAGATTAAGGGCCAAAAAACTAACCGTGCACTCGTCAAAGAAAGATTGGAATCGAGTGAAAACTTTACTCAAAGTTAGATTATTTTTAATAGAGATAAATATCATGCCAAACTCAAATCTCACTTTTGAGCACTAAAACAACCATTTTTTCTTTTAATAAGATTCCACCAAAAACGTTTTTCTAAATTAAATATAGAAAACATTTTAAATCTTAATTAAATACAAAAACATTTCATATCTAAATTAAATAGAGAAAATCATTTTCAAATTTAAATTAAATATAAAAATATATTTATGAATACTTGACTAATTTTATGATAAGTTTCGAGTAAATGACTAATTGATTAGTTATTTTCAAACGGAATAATATGGCATTTCCACCCAAGGTATACCAAGGATAATGGCTCCCTTAAATTATTCACCCTAAAATTTAACCTTCTCATCTTTTCTGAAGAATTAATATTAGAATTCTAACATCCAATCATGAATTCATGATCACTCCCAAAAAACATGAAAATTTTCGTTATACACGAGACTATTCAAGCTCCTTCATTTTCCCTCTTCAATGAATACAATATTTTCCTTGGACCAATAAACAAAATAACTAGATAATTATTTGGTTTTTTAAAATTAAATGATAAATACTACTCTTCAATGAAAAAATGTATTTTCTGAAAACATTTTAAAATTTTTTTGAATTACTTAAGAAATCAAATAATATCTCTGAATTTTAAATTGATTAGTTACCAAACAAGGCATATAAAATAGTAGGATTAGACTGCTATTTTGTTGTATTTGAGATCAAACCATTTATTATATCCTAAAAAATTATTGAACATGCACATATATTTTTCATTTGAAGAAGTTATCATTATAAAAGCCTTTCCTTAACCGTGGTAGACTTTGTCACGGCTCCTCTCTACTACTTTCACTCATTTCAATCCCTTACTAATTTGAGTGCTAGAGTGTCGGTGGTTTAACATCACACCGTCTTCATTTTCCTTATTTTTTATCAAGCATTTGTTATATCCTAAATTTTTTTTTATCCATCTTCCATCATCAATAAAACCCAAATTGGATCTTCACCACTTGAAAAAAAAAAAAAAAAAAAAAAAAAAAAAACCAAATTGGATAAACAAAATCAAATCTTTTATCTATACCATAGAAGAGCAAAGGACCAAAAAAAAAAAAAAGAAAAGAAAAGAAAAAAAGCACACTGATATAAAGAACACAAAAAGAAAGAAAGGAAAAAAAAGGGAATTGAGAGAAGGAAATTCTCAAACATGGTTAGAGATATTTCTTATAAAATCTCCATCATAAGATGAGCAAAAGGAAACATCATTAAGAAATGAAAGCCTTTGCTTAGGAGTGCTGATTGATCTTGTCTTAGCTTTGGCAGACTCTGTCACAGCCATATATGTTGGAAAAACAGGGGAGCAGCTTGTTGCCATGGAAGAACTATTATCTTCACCTCCACCTGATGAGTTATGTTTCAAATGGCAGAATGATCTTCTTGGGAATGAATAATCTGAACTCACATTCACATAATTTCCAAGCTTTTTCCCATACATTTCTTGTTGATCAGTTACTAAATTTATATGCACACTTGGCCTCAAACTTCTCCTTGGACTTTCTTCTGCCATTTGGATACTTCTTCCTTCCTGAAAAAAACAGAAAAGAAAATATCCCAAACATAAATTTTGAGTCCTTAGAGTGTTTGTGAAAAAATTCTGTTTCGGCTTAAGCTTTTAGAATTAGTAGTGTTTTAAGGATATGATTTTTCGGTTTAAACTCGTCAAGAAACGATAAGAATATGTCAAAGTTATTGGCTAAAGTTTCTGACTTTACCCATAGCATTCAAGGCACTTGGACCCTTACAATCTTGAGAATACGCTCAACAAGTCATAATTAGTTTCACCAAATATTGCCTCTCTTCCTCCTTCCCTACTCACTCTATTTATAACCAACAAGTCTGACAAAATCCCGACACTTTGATATCATTTCTATCATGTTTGACATATGGTTTGAAGGTATGTTTGTGAGTGATTTTGGACATGGTCAAAATCATTTTTTTTCATTCTCAAAATCATTTTCATTTTAGAATAGTGATGGCTCCAAAATCATGTAGATGGCTAATTGGAGTGGAGTGTCGTCAACATGAGCATAGTTCAGCAATAATTGATAATGTACTCCTTTCTTTGAGATCGAGGTTCAAATCATTATAACTCACATTTGTTGTACTAAAACAATGGAGCAAGAGATCTCGTGTTTGAACTTTTTTACACCTCATTTCCTTTCTAGTTAATATTAATGATTTAAGTGCACAAAGTTCAAAAGCTACCTTTCATGTATTCTTAATTGTTTAAAGATAGTTATGGGGAAATGAGAGAACTTACTCTGTGTGAAAATGAATATTTCAACATTCTTTCCCTCTTGATAACTGCTTCTTGCTTTCTCAACTGCAAGGCTTCAATGCCCTTTTTAGACAGACTGCTACCATCCCAGTTTCTCAGATTGTTCAAATCAAGCTGCATATAAACAAAATGTTAAGGCTAAGTACTCTGAACTATACTTTATAAAACTATTAATTTAGATAGAAATTCTTATGTTATATCTACTTTTGGATACCTTTAATTCATCTTCCTCAAACTCCTCTTTTGGTTGGATGAACACCTTCTTCCCACAGCTGTTGCAACTTTTCTCTGGAATAAGATTTCTTTTCTGAAACATTTTCAATTTCCTTCTTTCCTCGATTATCAACGGTCGCTTCAAAAGCGCTTCTATTCGACGTCTCACAGCTCGACCGCGAACTATTGCTTGAAGTCTCACTATTCCCTTTAGTGCTCTCAATGCCTTCTTTGCCTTCCTCAAATTTAAGATTAAGATCAAGTGAGTACGGAATGACTTTTTAAAACGTGAAACACTTTTCATAAGCACTTCAAAAGAACTTCTCACCATTCCAAAAGGTCATATTTATTGTAAAAGAAAGAGAAGAATAATAAAATCTCCTTGGTTCAACAAGAAGAGAATTGCAAATGAACTTACAAGATATCCCCTGAAATAACTTTGAATCTTAATGGCAGCCGTGATTCGATCTTGCTTCAAAAACGGACAGTAGGAGCCCGAGGCGACTGTAAGGCGGACAACCTCCGCCGCAGCATTGGCAGCTGCAACCGCAGCCTCGGCCGCAGCTGCTGTGGCAGCAGCAACACTCAAAGCCTGCCTCCTCCTTTCATCTGTAGCTTCACTAAGTGTTCGTTGTGGTGCTGCTGCAATCACTGGGCATTTCTTAATCTTGAATCTTTCAGTAACCCATCTCCACTTTCTAGGTTTCTACACATTAAAACCAAAGCCAACAAGAATAAAGAAAACAAATTCAAATCTGAAACCCCAAAAAAATGGCAAATACAAAGACAAAAAAGAGTAGATGAATCCAACCTTTTCAGATTTAGTTTTGGGGTGATCAGAACTAAAAAACCTCTTGACCCAACCAAGCCAGCACATTGTCTTTGCCATCATGGATCAAACACCATTTTTTACTTCCTCACAATCCACCCCTGCATCAAAAGAAGAGAGATCATTCATAAAATTTCGATTTCGGTGTATCGATGACGTTCATATGCTAACTCGAACATAGCAACTGATTGAGACATTAGTAACTTCTCTCGTAAGTTAGACGTTCGAATCTCCGTCCTAATCTATTAGACCATAGGAAAAAGGGTGAAGAAAGAAAGAAGGGGAAACCTGTGGTTTTTGGTTAATTAAGGGTGCATTAGAGTGAAGTTGAAGGGGATTTTGTGGCCTTTTTTGCTAATTTATCTCTCCTTCCCAACTGTCAAATTCACAACTGCCATGGACTAGTTCAAAGTGTTTTTCTGTTATGGTGGAAGTACTTAATTGACATCTATTGATCTATTTCTATGTAATAAGTCCATATATATGTGGTTCCATTTTCCAAAATTTTGCATGTGAAACCATTAATCTTTCATGATGATCATGATTTATTTGGTCCCATTAGGTGACTCACCTTTTGCAAATAATCTTGTTTATGTCAATCTATATATATATACTTTTCTCATTCTATTTCTTTATTTATTTGTTTAATATATTCTTATGTCCACTTAAAATTAAAGTAATGGAATTTAAATTATTAATCAATTCTTTTATTTTGCTATTATTATGGAAAAGATTCTATTACAAATTTAGTCTTTTGATTTTGAAAATTATGTCTACAAATCTCTAATTTAATCCTTCGACTTTGAATAATTGAGACTTTATATAGGTATTATTAACTAAATGATGTACCAATGTTTTTTATGAGAAAATTCTTAGTTTATTTGACATCTCATAAAAGATATACGATGAAAGGTTGTAAATAACAAAACAAGAATAAAATGTCATTTATGGATAGTGTCTATTGATTTTGCTTAAATATATACTTTCTTCTATCCGTTTGTGTTACATCATGTCAAATCAAACTACATTATTTAGTTAATCATCCAAAAAAAGTCTATATTGAATTAGAATTAAAAGTTGGAGTAAAAATATTATAATATTATAAAACATAAACAACTACCAAAAATATAAGAAACAATTTTGTAATTCAACCCAAATTGAAATATTAAAATGCACACATTTTTCCACTTTGGTAAGAGGGAAATTTCAAACCCATTAACAAAAAGGCTTTGAAAGTACATAAAAGTTCCATCACCAACCTTGTCAATTTTGGTACCACTTTAAATCCTTCATTGACAATTAATATTTAGTTGTTTTTTTCTTTGTTAGAAGTATTCAACAAGCATGCTTCAAAAGGTCCAATTCATTCCTTTAAAGATTTATTATTATTATTATTTTATAATTCTTAAATTAGTCCCTTAGATTTCATGTTTTGATAATAATAAAATTCTCTCTCATGGGCCTTGGATTAGCATATCAAGGCCCACCAAGTTGGTCCCAATTATCCATTGATAATGAGCCATGTGAACAGTTTATGACTTGTTCTCAAAAGAAATTGAGCCTTTTTAAATGTCGTTCCATCCTAATTGTGGCCCATAAGAATGAGATCAAAGTAGCTTTTGAGCTGTTCCTTCCAATAACACCTAACCTAGAAAAATAAAATTTACATTAAAATAATAAGCTTAGATTACCATTGAAGTTCATGCACCATTTTCTGAGCTGTTTCATAATTTAATCATTGTATTTTTTTAATATATATAAATATATTATATAACCCTTTATACTAAGATGTTGGCCCGTTTGATAAACATTTCGTTTTTCTATTTTCTATTTTTTATTTTTGGTTTTGAAAATCAAAACAAAAACAGGCTTTTTAAAACTAACTTTTTAGATTTCAAATACTTGGCTTGGTTTTTTGAAACGTGGATAAAAAGTGTATACTAAAACAAGAAATTTAGAGGTGGAAGATATGTTTATAGTTTAATTTAAAAAAAAAAAACAAAAAACAAAATGGTTATCGAACAAGGATTCAATTATATAATAATGAAAATTAAAATGGCAGAACCACATGGAAATTGACATTAACTAGTATGACTATTTAATTGAATAACGAGAATTTGTGATGGGTGGCAAATCCAAAAAGTACAATTAGAGAGGCAATATATGAAAATTGTAGATATGGCAAAATTCTTAAATTTAAATTTTTGTTTATTCCATATTCTAATTTTATCTTTTTAACCGATCTACTTTTTTGATAAATCAATCAACTGATATATCACATTTAAAGTATATTAGTTGTGTATATTTTTTCCTTTGATTAGTATATTTTTTGTATTTTTTGTATTTTTTGCACCAATATGAGTTATTACGCACAATTTTTATATTTTCTATATATATTTTTTTATCCATTTTGTAGTTTTTTCCCTTTTTGAATGATGTTATTTCCTTCATTTTTAAGTACAAAGGTATAAAAGGCTAGGGAGATTCAACCTAAAATTCACTAACACCCAGTTTAGTATACTCATTTTGACAATTTAGTCGTGTTTGGAATAATTAGAGAATGTTTTTTTTAAAAAAAAAATCATTTTTATGATTTTTTTAAAATACTTAAATAAATATTCATTTTCAACCGTGTATTAATAATATATCAAATATATTGTGTATCAACAATGTAACAAGTGTATCAGACGTATACTAGTAGTGTATCAAGTATTAGACGTGTCGGCTGTATCATTTGGGTTGAGCTTGTTTTTTGCTATTTTTACAAAAATAATAAATCTGAACTATGGACCTGATTTTTTAAATTTATTTTACCAAATCGATCCTTGAATAATTTATATTCAAGACTAAATCAATAGAATTAGAATTTTTTTTCTCAAAAAACAAAGTTTAATTTTTGAAGGTGTTAGGAAAAGAACACTCATCTTCAATTTGGATTGTTCATTCTCATATTTAAATGTCTTGAGAAAGCTCTCATGTGTTTGCATTGTTTCAATTGATTGCATGTTGATCATTCAAATGAGTCCCTCCATTATCCCCATTCAATTGATAATTCAATTGCTTTTTCTTGCATTCTTTTATACCATTGCTTTCTTTTGAATATTTTTATTCCCATTCCCAATTGACTGCTATTTCTCAAGTGCAAAATAATGGAAAAAAAACAAAATAATATCATCGAGACTCATTAAATAATAATAATAATAATAATGATATCAAAATAATCAAACTAATTAAGGCTAATTCGATGAATTTGTCAAAAACAACCCTACAAGTTTCAATCCCAATTTCCAGCTATGTCTTCTACCTAATAAAAAAGGTATAATATCATTGTAAATGCTTGAGAATCTATTGTCAACAATCTTTGCATTTACTAGTGCACAATCCTTGATTTAAAAGAAAAAAAAAAAAAGAATAACTTAATTTTGTCATTCGTTTGAAAAGTTGCAATGTTATAATTAACTTTATATACATGATTCAAAACTACCATTCAAGTAGAAATCATTTAAAATTCTGGACGAAAATTGAGATTTGAAATGGTGTGGTGGTGACCTATAATGAAAATTTGGATTGTTACGTTGTTCTAAGTCACAACCATACTAGGTCTTTGCAAATTTCCAATTTTATGTCTACAATTTTAAATTGATTTATACTTTAAGAGTAATTTTAAAACGTGTATGAAAACTTAAACGTAATCTTGCAACTTTTTAATGGATACTTTTGAAACAAATGATAGAATTCAAACAATCTATAGGCTTAAGATGATTTCACTATGTAATTGGCCATCCTCCATCCTAATCCAAGATTTAAGAGAGAAGGGTTGTGTGATTTGGAGGATCCTAGCTCCTCTTGGCCAGTTGCCATAGCCACCATACCCACTATGCCTTGCAAAGCACAGCCAAAGTTTGTTTTTAGTCTTGTGAGGACAGCACCAATCCAATCCATGGTTGTGTCCTACAAACACTGCCTACAAAAACACACACCACATCCAATCATTTATGCCATATCATCTTCATTAATTACTCATTTAACTCTTAAAATGTGTTTCAGACCAGGATTATCTTAAGACTATAATAACCACCTTTTGCTAATAAAAATTATTTTGTATTTTCCAGTTAATTACCGTCAATACTATTTCAAAACCCTCATTCGCTACCGTAGTTACTATTTGCTACAATTTTTACTATTTTACATTTAACATTTTTTTTATTCTTTACTACAGTGTATATTATTTTCTTCTCAAACTAAAATAGTTTACACCTCAAACACATACTATTATAACTCAAACTAAAATGATCTACACCTTAAATGCAAACTATTATACCCCAACTATAATAATCAACTTCTTACCTCGTCCCCTAAATTTTTTTTCTAATAGTTAATTAAGATTTCTTTTTCTTTTTAATTTAATTTCTTCACTTTGTTATTTGTAATTTAAATACATACCTTGATAGAAGGTCTTTGTTCAAGCAAACTCATGATGCCAAATTCAGCTTGTTGAGCAGCAACTTTCTCCTTGTTAATTGAACCAACACAAGGCTTTTCTATGGAATTAGATGGAGCTACCTCCTCATATGCTCCACTTGGTATGTGCCAAAATACAATCTCTGGTACCCTGTTCTTTTACATTTGCATTGCATTATATTATTGGATTACAAACAAATATAATCCAAATTAATATAATCTTGTCTATTTTAAACCTAAGTTTATTATCCTTATCGATATATAAGTTGAGGTCGAACGAATGTAAAACTCTAAACTAATAATTGTATCAATTAAAGCTTTAACTCTCATAAGTGTATCAATTTATACCCTCCTTTAGAGTTCGGTTTATAAACATTGTTCGGGAATTTGTATCAATTAAACTTCTAATCAATTTAAACCCTTCATCATGATTACCTTTGAAAATCATCAATGCATCAAATGTCGGTTTTTAAAAAGATGGAGTATTAAAATTGATACATAGAGAATTTTCAAAGAAAATCCTAACTAAGAATCTAAATTGACACGTTCATGAAAGTTCTTTAACAATAGACCTTCCATAATAGTATAATATTACTGGCCAATTTCAACATACTCCCTCTTGGCTTTGATTTTAGATCCATCGAAAAGGCCTCACTTATATACACATATTAGCTTCCTTTTATATAGTCAATATGAGACTTTTTGTTAAACCAAAAATAAAGTCATAAAGGTTTATGTCGAAAATGGACAGTATATGATCATACTATTATGGAGAGAGCTTGTTCGTTTCTAACCATATTTCTTACCTTATCCTTTATATGACATCTTAATTCTAACTTATGTGAGACTATATTTGCATTAATCGAAGTCGAGAATGGTCATATCCATACCTAAAATGAGGATTGAGTTGTTGTGCTGTTTGGCGAAACCATTCTACTTGAGCACTGGAAATGACTTGAGGATAAGAACCACCACCAGAGTCGAAGAAATACAAGTACATTATTACTGGTGATTCCAAATCGTCTTGTAATGATGGAGAGATTTGAATGTAATAGTTGGATACACTAGGCCACAGATTCTTTGGACCATTTCTAGATTGTGATAACTTGCTATTCTCCACCTCATTTTTCATCAACTCCAAACGTTGTGTACCTTTAAATAACTCACATTCTTCTTCTTCCGATGATCCTTAATCAGAAATAACATACAAATAATAATACAATATTTCCAACAAAAACATGCGTCATGTAGAGTGACTATATGTATATATCTACTAGCACATTCGAATCGCCAATTTTTTGAACTTTTTCGATAGAATCTAGATCAAAATTGAATAAAAATGGAGAGAAAAAAGAATCGAAAGTTTTGGTAATTTGTTCTTGCATTTAGTGTGGTCAATTTTCCTCCAATAATGAGGGGGTGATTTATTATCTTCTATTTTTTTGATCTCCAATTTGGTTTTTAGTAGTTCACACTAGATTTCTTTATTTTAAATTTCGAAAAGAAAGTTTCCACTACCTTTTGGCCTAAAACAAAATCTCGAAAACTCTTAAAGTTATTTTTCAAAACTTTCAAAAGCTCACTTAGAAAATCAGAACAATAAAATCATAAAAACTTCTAAAGTCTTAACTTAGTTTCCATTCTAGTCCTTGCCCTGGTCCTTATCCTGGTTGAGATTTTCACCAAACACAAAATTGATGGTTCAAATGGGCCACTTTAAAGTTTTATTTTGGTCTCGTTATTGATCTCAACCGAGATAGGACTGATGTGCTATTCAAACAATTAGCCACAAAGAGTGTTATTTGTGAAAGATGAAAACTTTTTTGTGTTATTTCTGACTATTATTCAATATATATGTATATATATATTCAATACCTGAACATGAGGTAACATCGTCCTGACAATGACGTGGAGGAATTCCGGTGGAAGAAAACCAGTCGATCGGCCATGAAAACGGTGCGTCGTCGTGATTTCCAAACACAGTGGCCCATGGAATGCCTCTGGCTTTTGTTGGAGAGATTGCCTGATCCCAGTACAAACTTGCATTTGCTGTTGGTATGTTGTTAGCAGTAATCACATCTCCAAGGTATACTACCAAATCTATACATGATCACAATTTCACTTATTGCTTGCTTTGTAAACCCACATACATGGATTACAAATGTATGTTCAAATTGATCAAAGTTAAGACCATTCAACTATTCAAATATAATGTTGTTGGTTAGTTTAATCTAGAATATAATATCATTTTGGTTTATGTACTTTAAAATTTGATCAGTTTTATTCTCTGTAAGTTTAAAATGTCTAATTTTAGTTTTGTACTTTTAATTTTTTTAGTTCAACAATTGTAAAGTGTAGACTTGACAACCGATCTTTAAAATGATAATTGATATCTTATCTACTCAACTGTGTTTGAATTGATTATTGATATTGTTATTAATTAATAACTTACTACTTTTAATCAAAATGCATGGATGGTACCTATATACCACAAGTTAAGTTCAACCATTAGCTAAGAAATTTTATATCAAAACTCACTAATTTTAATCAAAATAAGGTTAAATTATAAAGTTGAGTCTTTTTTTTCTACTTAATGAGTGGTTTACGCCTATTTGGTACCTCAACTTTTAAAAGTGTTTAATAGGTTTCTTAAACTTTTCAAGTTTGTATTTAATATATTCCTAAAAGATTCAAAATTTTTAAAAATTAATTGATCTATTGGATATAAATTTATATATCATGTTTAATCAAACTATAAACTTTCAATTTTGTGTCTAATTAATCCCTAATTTTTAAAAAAGTTCAAAGTCGAGAGACCAAACTTTTGTAATTTTGAAAGTTAAGAGTCTTCAATAAATACAAACCTACCCCAAATACAAATTTACTAACTTCAACATATTAACTACATTAAGTAGGCCAAACGATCTCTAAATTCATAATTTAATCTCAAAGTTTAGAAAATAAAGTCTCGCACACAATTAAGTTTAGATAATAGACACGATCTTGATCACTATCGAACCAATTGCCTGTATAATTCATAAATTTCAGCAAAAACTCAAATGTAGGGTTGAAACCATTTAAAACTAAACATATGTAGAATAAGGTTCAACTTGAATGAAATTGAAAAATAAGAAATAAAAAATAAAACCTGGGTTCTCATGATGGAGGACAGTGGAAATGAGACGAGAGGTATTGGCATCTTGAAGAGGACCCCAATGAGTCCAAGCATCCTCCCCAAAATGCAGGTCCGCAAAGAGAGCGATATTGAAGCTCGGGGAGCCTGATCGGAACCGGAGAACGCTGCCCGGGTCGTCCGTGGCGGTCAGGCACATATTTATACAGGTGAAGGAGAAGAATGCCGAGATCAGTTTCCCATTGAAGGACGTTTGTGTCATCTCCTACCACTCCAAAGAGCTTCCTTCTTCTTTGTTCTGTTTTCCTCTTTGTAATTGAAATTGAAGTTTCTTTCACCAATGCTCTTTTTGTTGCAAGGACAAGAAATCGAAGGGTCCCATCCTCTCACAACTGTACTGTTTTGTTGCATTTGACACAGAATATTCTTTCAGCATCTCAGCCTATATGAAGCAGACACTTTGTTTTTGGCAATGGATACGTATCTGACACGTGTGAGATAATGCACTAAAAAACGTGTCTTGGAAAGGGGGAGGAGGTAGCAGTTGCAATGGCAACAGAGCACAGCGACGGTAGTGGCAACGACGTACAGCAAGAGAGATGATCTAGGGTAGGGGTGAATCGGAGATTCCCGATGCCAATTCATTAGGAAAGGGCATAATTTTAATGATTGTCCATTGCCGTCATTTGATCAACAATGTATACACATCATGGAACACAATTTTTCCCGACGTTGATGTCAAGAAGCCTTATAGAAAGGGTGATTTCTTCCAATGGTTTACAATGACACTATTTTCTGATGATTTTATTGTCGTCAAGAAAAAGTGTTGCGAGTTCCTTATGTTAATTTGTTGTAATCAATGATTAATTTTTTTTTTTTTTATACATCGATATATGAGTAAATGGGAGGGTTTAACTTTAATATATCAAGGATTAATCAATATTTTTTATATCTTTTACAAATACCTATAAAACATAAAAGAGATCATCTATAAGTTTAAAGTAAAAATAACAATTTTACATTTAAAAAAAATATAATTTTTTTTATTTACAGAAAATAACTTAGTTAAGAAAGAAAAAAAAAAAAAAAAAAGAAAAGTTGTCATTTTAATCCTTACTTTATTTTATTTCCTGCAAATGCATGACATAGTTTCAAGATGTGTTTGAATAATAAATAGTGTTGAGATATACACCAAATTAGTAGTCATTTCATTTAAGATTTTAAAGATACTTGGAATAAATGATGCATGAAAATAGAAATGACTTGTATTTGATTGTGCATGGGAAAATACAATCACAATTTTATGAATAAAATTATGTATGTATTTAATTATTGAAATTAAGTAGGGACAATTTTATATAATTTTATTTAGATTAATTAATTAAATTAATAATATAATTTAATATATCAATAAAAATTAATTAATTAATAGTAAGTAATAATTTTGATTATAAAATATTTGGAAATGGAATAATTTATCACTAAAATCATCATTACTATATTTAATGAATGTCAGATTGTTGGCTTTTTTAACCTTAATCTCAAATTAATTAATTTAATTAATTAATTATTATTAATATTTAGATGATAACAATTTGTTTTTATTTATTGACAATTTGAGTGTTTTGTAGTATTTAGTGCGTAGAGCTTAGATAATGGTTGCAACTCATTTGAATCACTCAAATCGGAGTTCAAATGAAAAATAATTATATGACGGAAACAAGCGTTAATGGAAAACCTCCGAAACGGGATGATTGTGACAGAATTTTTTCTCATAAAAAGTGGACTAATTGAAAGGTGCTACTTGGAATAATGGAAGGAATGACACATGGTGAGTTTTTTAGATTTTGGTATTGATTTAAAATTTAATTTTCCCCATGTGTCGAATATTTAATTAATTATTTGGGGGGGGGGGGGGGGGGGGGATGTTGATTCAGAAAGAAAAATTTCCACCATTGATTTTCTTTATCTTCAAGATCTAATGACTCAAATTAAATATAATTTTCCCCAATTTTTCTCTCTTTTTAAATTCTCAATCTTCTCCCAAAATTAAATAACTTCACATCTTTTTACCATACTATATAATTCATTAAGCCTTTATTGTTGCTCTCTTCAAACTTCAATTTTCTTATTTTTCATCTTATTCTGGAGAGAGATTTATGTACGATGAGGATTGATTTGTTGTGAGCTCAAAATTTGTAAATCCATAATAGAGTCACTCTAATTTTTCTAAACATTTTGTAAGGGTTGCTCTTGATCCACGAAAAGAGTGGTTATAATAGTTTGATCCTAATCCATGTAAAGGTTTGAGTTTGTTCTTGAACTCACAAAAAGAGGGATGTAGCAATTGAGCTCTAATCCGTGGAAAGAGTCGGCGAGATCATTATACAAAATTCCAAGAGACGCTTGGGAAAGTAAATGTAGGTCGAATTTGAACGAACCACTATAAAAATTTTCGGTGTTAATTTTCTCTATCCCTATGCTACTTTAATTTTGCGATTAATGTGTTATTATAGTTTATTACATGAAATTAATTGCAATATTTGTTCTTGATTATTGTCCATATTTGTATATTTTGATTGGTAGTTTTTA
This sequence comes from Benincasa hispida, assembly GCF_009727055.1. NCBI lineage: Eukaryota > Viridiplantae > Streptophyta > Magnoliopsida > Cucurbitales > Cucurbitaceae > Benincasa > Benincasa hispida. Next base: position 79,224,181 of record NC_052359.1, read on the forward strand.
AATTTCTACATTTATTATAATCTTGTTATTAGAATCAATTGGGCTTTGATTATTTTGGATTGAATATATTGGAATGAATTTATTGTTTAAATTACTTGTTAGTAAAAAGTTTGTTAATTTGTTTAATTAATTCACATATTAATTATAATTTCATGTTTAGTCATTTTATAATTAATTAAGTTCAACACTAATATTTTTAATTAATTAAACAATATCAAAATTATATCTTAATAAACAATATATTATATAAGAAATGAAATAAAAATATGACATGTTAATAAGAATGAAGTAATAAAAATTAACCACAATAAATAATTAATTGGTTATAAATAATCCAAAATCATTATATGTTCATAATGAACTATTAAATTAAAAATAAACTCAAAAAATAGTTATTTGATTATAAAAAATAATAATAAGTAATCAATTAATGTTATTGAAAAATGAATTTTTGTGCTAACTAAATTTAACTAATCCTAGTTTATTAATTAAATATATTTAAAAAAATATAGAAAAATTCTTATAAATAGAAAAATCTAAAAAATATTTACACTTGTAGAAACTTTTGAAACTTTTTACTATAAAGTGTAAATATTTTTAAATATTTTTTATATTTAAAAAGGCCCCAAGCTAATTAATTAATAAGTTATGCAATTACATAATTTAACTCATAATAAATTTTTATTATGTTTTTATTATAAAAATAAGTTAAGTAAATATTTTACTAAATTATTATTGATTTATTAAAATAAATATTTGTATTTATTTTATTAAATTAATATTAATTAATTAATTAATTAGATTCAAAATAAAATAATATAGAAAATAAAAAAGATAAGAAGTGTGGGAAAAGAGAAAACCCACAAGAAAGGGAAAAGAAAACTCTTGTCTATGAAAAATAAGGATACTTGGAAATAGGCAAAGTGTTGAAAACAACATGAATTTTGGATGCTTATATCAATTTCGATCTAAAAAGACCTCCAATCAAACGATTCCTTAATGTCATGTGAATGAAATATTAGATGAAAAAAATAATAACAAAAATTGAAATTATTATTTTTTAGAAAAAAAAAATATGAACAAACATGAAATTGATATTTTAATGTTTTAAGAAAATTGGTATTTGAACAAAAAAAAAAAAAACTAAAATAGACATTTTGAAACATCATTCACTAAAGTCTCGGTTGATAACATCTTGTTTTTAAAATTTGTTTGTTCATAAATTTTCAATCATGGTTTCCATAAGTAATTAAAAAAATACTTGAGCTCTAGTTAAATTCTAAAAACAAAAATTATTTTTCTTTAGTTTTCAAATTTTGATTTAGCTTTTGAAAATATTGGTAAAAAAACAAAACATAGAAACTTATGAAAGCTTAAATTTTCAAAAATAAAAAATAAAAAATTAAGGTCTCATTTGGTACATAAAAATTGATATTGAAATGTTTTAAGAATATTGATATTTGAACAAAAAGAAACTAAAATAGACATTTTGAAACATCATTCACTAAAGTCTCATTTGATAACAACTTGTTTTTAAAATTTGTTTGTTCATAAATTTTCAATTATAGTTTCCGTCTGTCATTGAAAAAATATTTGAACTCTAGTCAAATTCTAAAAACAAAAACTATTTTTCTTTAGTTTTCAGATTTTGATTAGCTTTTGAAAATATTGGTAAAAAAATAACAAAACATAGAAACTTATGGAAGAATTTATAAGCTTAAATTTTCAAAAATAAAAAATAAAAAATTGAGGTCCCATTTGGTACAATTTAGGCCTTGTTTGGATTTTTTTGTTTTGATTTTTGAAAAATAAGTTTATTTTTTCATATTTTCTTACAATGATTTTCATCTTTCTTAAATATTAGAGTCAAATTCCTAGTCTTATTTCAAGAACAAAAACAAGTTTTTGAAAATTACTTTTTTTACTTTTTAAAATTGAGCTTGATTTTTTAAAATAAAGACAAAGAGTAATAACAAAACAAGAAATTTAGAAGTAGTAGGAGTGTTTGTAGGCTTAACTTTTAAAAAATAAAAACAAAACAACAAATGATTACCAAACAAGACCTTAGTCTTTTGGTTTTTGGTTTTGAAAATTAAGCTTATAAACACTCTTACACTCCTAAATTTCTTGTTTTGTTATCAATTTTTACTAATGTTTTCAAAAATCATGTCAAGTTTTAAAAATTAAAAAAAATAGTTTTTTAGAACTTGTTTTTGTATTTTGTAATTTGATTAAGAATTCAACTCTTATACTTTAGTAAGATGTAAAACATTATGAAAAAGCGAAAAGAAATAGACTTAATTTTTAAAATCCAAAAAACTAAAAATCAAATAATTACTAAACGACACCTTTTTTTGGACGATTTTTTCCTTCATCCTGCAAAGTTTCAATAAAGAGATCGAAGGGCAAGTTTTGATTTGAAATTTTTTCTATCACTCACGTATCACTTATGGGTAGGGAGATTTTTCATCTACTTCATAGCTCAATATTTACATTCAACTAAGATGTCAAAAGTTTAAATTCAACATAAATTTTGTACCATCGAAGAGAATTCATTCCTCCATAGCTCCACCTCATGTATGGTCTAAAAAAGCCTATATCGACATTTACATTTTCTTTTAATAAAGTCGTAGCCTATAGTGCATTTATATACCAATCCTTATAGACCTGAATAATAATATGTTTGAACGGAAACCTCCGATGGACAGAAGACAATGATGATCGAACGACATTGAACGTCGGAAAGTAACCTACAAAACAAAAGACTATTACAGGTTGAGTCATGGAGCTCGCTCTCTTTAAGTCGTTTCACGGCTCTGCCCCTTTGTGCAAGCAGTTCAATTATCATCAAGTCGTCCCCAGGATAAAACAACCCGGAAGAGAAAAATATGTCTCAATCGAAGTTGCATCAGAACTTATGAGAAAATGCACACCTTCAAGATTGATAAATTACTTGAGAAATGAAAATTAGAAGAAAGAGTGAAGGGAAGTCTTTTATAGCATACAGAGAAGAGGTGAGAGAAAATTTTTGTATGAAGAGTGAAAGAAATCGCACAATTTATAGACTTTGGAGGCCAACTGTTATGCAAAATTGACGGGAAGAGAAGTGTATGGAGCCAAGGAACGTGCGCGAGGGCCACATGTAAGAAGGATGCGGGAGAAAACTTTTCCTTTTTTCTTAAAAAATAAAGAAATTAAAAATATAAAAAAATATATTATTTTTAATAAAAATATTTCTACACACACGCTCGCCTCACCCAACTAGACGAACGGTGGCACGCGTGTGAGATGTCCACCAAACTCACCTTTGTCTATCTCCTTACCCCCTCTAAAACATGGGTACCCTTGAGGCCCAAACTCATAATACAAGGAGGGGGTATATAAAGGAGGTTCTCAATGTAAATCTTAGTAATGTGGAATTCTCAAAAGATTTATTATTCATTTATTTAAAGTTTTTCACCATCAATCCCCCACTTAAAAAACTTTTAATACAAGAAAATATATTTTTTCATCAAGCAATATCAGTTTGTACAATATTATGCATAAGCAAAAATGTCTTACGACTTGAATCTTTATGTAATGTAGATGATTCAAAATATACTAAAGTAACTCTTTGTTTTGAACTCTATCTCTAACAACATCTCACACACAACATCATTTGGGTGTACTTCAAAAGCCCGTACTTTAAGGCCCAGCACGTGTATCCCAATTTAGTGAACGCTCTAGAGAGTTTGTCTAAAACTCCATAGGAAATAACCCTCACTTCCACATTCACATATGTGAGTTTATCAAAAGGACTTTTGTAACCAGGTACACCACTTAACATCAAGTATAGATCTCATTAAGAACTAAGTTCAACCTTTCTTATGCTTCAGGATATCATGCTCAGACTTTAGGTTATAGGAAGGGAACTATGTTCGTTTTAGCATGACTCACTTCATATCACTTGTGATCAGTTATTACCTATTGAACCTGTTTCTTGGGATCTTCAGTTACAAGTTGGGTTTTTTCCATAGTGATTTATCTCTCTATAGGCATGAGTCCCATCCTTTTTGAGGTATTAAAAACCTTCTCTCTCGCCAATTTTTTCCTCAAAGGATCTGTCAAGTTTTCATCAGTCCGTGTGTGATTCACTCTAACTGCATCAGTAGTGAGGAACTCTCTAATAGTACTGTGCTTACAACATATTTGTCATTTCTTTCTATTGTAATAATGGTTCTGAACTTTTGTGACTGCTGCAATACTATCGCAATGGATTAATATGGTTGGTGCCGACTTTTTCCATAGGGGAATCTCTGATAGCAGACTTCTAAACCAACCTGTTTCTTCACTACCTACTGCTAGTGTGATCATTTCTGACTCCATTGTAGATTAGGCTAAGATAATATTTTTCTTGGACTTCCAAGAGACAACTCTGCCTGCTATATTGAAAATATAGCCACTAGTAGCCTTTGAATCATCTGAGAGAGAGTTCAATATCATTGAACCCTTCTAAGACAATGGGAAATGATAACTTGTAGAAATACAAGTTATTTATGCTGCCTTATTTAGATATTGCGGCCAAAAGAAAAGGAATATGCATCGATTGTATGAAAAGTAGCTCAGAAATACAATAATTATCAATTATCGCAATTGCACCCACTAACATAATCAAGATGGTAGAAGAGAATATTTTTACTTTGTTTTGCAGGAAACCAAGTCACCGCTTACGATCAAGGCTCAACGAGAAACTAAACAATGCATCTCTGTCACATTGTGCCTGTCAATCAACAATGAAGAGATGATTAACGCAATGATGGCACAATGCGACAGTCGATCCAGAGCTGAATTTCAACCGCATGCGGTACTAAAAACAACACCGCATGCGAGCAACCGATTAAAAGATGCAGCTGAGCAACACAAACGCGGAGGATTGTGACATATGTATAGCTAACCGTTGTGCAGATTTGACGGTCTGATTGCATAACAGAAGGAATATTTATTCCTCCATTTTTGGAATTTCCATAATAAGAAGTGGGATCCACAAGCCAAGAATCAAAGCTTTTCACCTATAAATACCCCCATAGAATTCAGAGAAGATATACTTGATACAGGTATAATTGATACGAGGGCTAATTGCTGCTGGATTATTGATAGAAAGGTTGAGTTGAGTACTGATTAGAAGAAATCCGGAAAGAGAAGGGACAAGGCCGAGAGGTGAGTCTCAATGCGAATCTGCTAGATCCTCACCGTGAAGCTCTGTGCTTAGATCCCTGCTATCGGTTGAGCAAGCCTGAGAGGGAAGCTCATCCATCCATTCACTTCATCCACGACGGCAAGAAAATCTCCATCTAGATCGGCGCTAAGACATTGGCGCTTATTTGTATTTGTTTCTAACTCTAATTCATCAAGTGTATTTCATCTTCTTAATCTTTTCATTCAAAAATCATGTATCAAACGCTAAATAGTTTTATTGAAAATCTCGAACACTTTCTTTACCACTTCTCTATCTATTTCCGTTCCTCCATTAATCGTTTTCTCCATGAAGTTTTCTTAATACCTTGGTAATTAATATGGATTAAACGAGTAACTTAATCTGTGTTAAAGAGATAAATGCATTTAGCTAAGGCATGCTAGACGTCACCTGTGAGAGCAGAAGTGCAGATGTCATTCTGATCTGTCGAGAGAAGATTAGAAGAATGCGTTAACTAAAGCAAGTAGTATGTCCAGAGATGGAAGCAACCTTGCGTTCATTACGTTCATTCCTGTTTCACCACAGAGATGTGGGAACGTGGCCGATCACCGAGAGGTGTACGCCAAGGGAAAAGCGGAACAGTACTTATATCTTTAACGCAATTAAGGAACTAGCACTGTTTATATTAGTTATCTTTTTTGTTTCTGCTTCGTACATAAGACTTGTCACCGCATTACACAATCTTTGCATAACCTTCACAGCCAGCCTTGACCTCAGTATCTTGTATCATGAAACCTGTATCTTGTATCATCTTAGCTTAAATTTACTTTAACGCAATTTATGTTATTATCGCATTTTTACCGCTTTACTTTACTTTATCGCATGTTTAATTTCTTGTACACAAATTCTCTTATAAATTGAAAAACCCCTAGTCGCATATATCATAAACATAATGCAATAACCTAAAACAGTCCCTGTGTTCGACCTCGGATCACACCGAGAAACTTGTGATGAAATTATACTTCGTTTCAACACAAGAAAACTTGTGACAATGCATAGCATACTACAAGAGCATTTGTTAATAATGTATATCTAGAGGTAGTATCATATATCATCGCATAGAATCTATGACAATAAGTTTATGGCATGGACTTGCATTATAGTACATCGATTGTGTTTACAAGTTTATGGCACCATTGCCGAGGAACTGGTAACAGGGACATGGGCTTGAACCTTGCTTGCATCATTGTATATTTTGTGTTATAACAAGTTTATGGCATCATTGCGGGGGATTGGTTAACGGTTTATTGTTTGAGCATGGTTGTGGTATTTTGCAGGACAGATCTCTTGGTACTGGCTGTTCAACGCGAAGAGCAATCTAATGGCTTATGAGTGCTGGAGTGATCCAGAAATTCTAAGTGGACCTAGAGATCAAGTGTATTATTCGCACAAGAGTTCATCAAGGCCGAATTAAGTGGTGAAGAAGCATGGCTAATAATAATGAGGCTCCCGTAGAGAATCAAAAGGAAAATGGGCCAGCGCAAGGCTCCATATTTCTTGCTGTTGATCATGATGTCCCAATGAGAGTCTATGCGGCGCCGGATTTCTATAACTTCTTAAAGGAATCGCAAGACAAACGGTTGAGGAGAATGTAAGCGTTGAATTAAAACCAATTATGCTACAGATGATTCAGAATATGGGTCAATTTGGAGGAGTACAAGGAGAAGACCCATATGCGCAATTGAAGAATTTTGTAGACATGTGCAGCGCATTCCCCATGTCTGATGTGACTCAAGAAAGACAGGTTATATCTTTTCCCATACACACTGCGGGATGAAGCAAAGAGGTGGGCTCAGTCATTAGAGCCAAATGAGATTAAAGAATGGGAACAGTTGGTTGATAGGTTCATGAACAGATTCTTCCCTCCCGCCGTCAACGCAAGGAGACGAAGGGATGTGCTGAATTTTGAGCAAAAGGGTTATGAAACCTTGAGCATCACATGGGTGTGATTTCGACAGTTAGTGAAGAGCTGTCCGCATATCGGGATTCCTGATAGTATTCTGATGGAAACCTTTTACAATGGCTTAAACCAATCAATGCAAGCAGTTGTCGATGCCTCCGTAGAAGGAGGATTAATGAACAGATCATATACGGAAGCAAAGAATATTTTGGATCGCATCTCGCGACATTCTAATGAGTGGATTGATACTGGGCTTGAGATAAGAGGTCTAGAGCAAGAAAGAGTAGAAAGTACCGATGTGTCAATTGATACGATGAGCGCACTGGTCGATCCAATGACCACAGTGACCTCACTCCTTTAGACGGTGGCTAACCAACAGAGAACTCTCTCTCAAGGATCAGCGCAAGTTAATGCAGTGACTCACATGCCTGCAATGAATTACGTCCAATGGGGAGAAGGACATCCAGTAGAAGTCTGCCCATGGAATCAACAACCCGTATATCTGTCTATGATGAATCGGTTGGCAACATCTACAACCCTGGTTGGTGGGATCACCCAACTTCAAGTTGGGACGGGAATCACAACCAGGGGGGCCATAGTTTCTATCAGAACAGTTATCAAGGGGCTAGAGGTAAACCTCTGGTCTTCATTACTCTAGATTGTAACCCAGGTAATTCTCAAGGCATACCACCTTGTAACCAACCGTTCTTATATGATACCTCTTGTAGCACCTCGACTCGAGAGACATCGTTAAAACATTACATTGAAAAGAGTGAGGCAATGAGACAATCGTAAGCTAACTCCCTTAAAGAATTAGAAGAGCAGATTGATCAGCTTACGAGGAAATTAAAGAAGAAAGCGCCTGGTACGCGGTACAGCAACCTAGGAGCATCGAGGCAGCGAGGTAAAGAATAATGTCACGCAGTGACATTGAGAAGTGGCAAAACAACAGCCCCTATGCCATCAGTACCAGATGCGACAATAACACCAGTAGATTCAACTGTTGAAGATGACCAGTTACCAATAGTGGAAAAAGTACCAGTTTAAAAGCAAGTTCACCTACAAAATATAAAGCTCCTCAAGGCTTGAATTCTCAATCAATGCAACCTTCAGATAATGAAACATCAGGAAACAGCCAACGCAACAAGAAGGAAGGCAGGATCCTTCACCTTTCCCATTCAGGCTGAAGAAGAAAGACGATAGTAAGCAATTTCAGAGGTTCTTGGACGTTCTTCGACAGTTACACATTAACATTCCCTTAATAGAAGCACTAGAGTAGATGCTGAGTTATGTAAAATTTCTCAAGGATATCCTTGCCAATAAAAGAAAGATTGGGGAAAACGAAACAGTTGCGCTAACATATGAATGCAGCACATTGTTTCAAAACAATATCCCTACTAAAATGAAGGACCCTGGAAGTTTTACATTGCCCAGCACGCGACACTTTTCTAGCCGCTGACGTGAGAGAGGATGATACGAAGATGAGTGCAAATGATGTAGCTTACCACTCGACGTCGGCAATTATCGTGTACACAGGTCAGAATCAAGCATCAGAGAAAATTTTTGTTCTTAGGAAAAAGAGAATCCTGACACACTAACACTAAGAGCTCTTCTCACGGCGGGGAAGTGCAGTAATTTGTTTAGAAGAGACCTCACCTTCTCGCCTTATCTCTTCTCTTCCAAAGTGTCTTCTGATCAGTCTCAGCTCACTTACTCTCAATAATCCAGCAACAATTAGCCCTCATATCAATTGATACCGTATCCATATATCTTCGTCTGATCTATAGGTTATTTATAGGTGAAAAGCTTGACTCATGGCTTTCAATACCACCACTTCTATATGGAAAACCTTCAAGAATGGAGGAATAAAGATTTCTTATATTGTTGCAATCAGACCGCTGTATATATCTGCACATTACGAGCAGTTGTCTTCATCCAGCGAATACACATTGAATATCGCGAGTTTGAGGAGTAAATTCAATCATTTCAGCTTGCAATCCTATTCTGATTTGATTTACATTTGCACTAATTTCACTCACTCACAGTGACGAGTGTATTTTTTATTTAAGCACAGTGCAACGATTAGATATAGGACAGAGATTCAGCTCGGTCGAGCCTGGTCGCGACAATGCATCGCAATCAATCTTTGCCGCGAACGAGGCACTGCTATATGTACGTGATAGAAAGATACTCGCTTGTGTTCAAAGGATATCCTCGTTGAGATACTTCGGGCCAATTGACCTTTGATCGCAAGCGTGTCGACTAATGGCTCTCCGCTAAAATAGAGTAAAAATTACCCCTTTTATTCAAAATCTTGACATGTAGTGGGTGTTAATAGAAATATAATTATCATAATTATTGTATATTTCTGAATATAATCAATGACTATTCATTTCATTTAACTCAGAATCGACAAACTATGTTCTTTTCTTTCTGGCACAACAATATCTAGATCAAGGTACTAGCGAGATATAAATCAACATTTGTATATTTCTTACACCTGATGGTTGAGCTGGCGGTAAAGCGGAGGCGAGAGCTAGAGTGATAGAGTTTATCACCAAGACAACCTTTAAAGTTAAAATTAGACACTTTATAAAATTTTGGCCGTGTAGCACTCAAAACAAGCAATTCATTATTCTCAATCATGAGAAGTAAGTCAAAAGTTAATAAACTAAAATTCTCCATGCACAAACCTTAATATTACTGCAGCATCTCGCGGAATATCTTTCTCCAGAACATTCTTACGGACTCGAACGTGATTTACAGTCCTTAATTTAAGGCACAATATTATTCTTGATATCAACCCAAATTCCTTTTCCTTATTCCTTGCAAAATTCTAAACAAATGCCATTACTAATTATTTCACTTCTAATATAAACAATATCTGCTCTCACAAAAGAAGACGCTTATTGCTTCTTAGTTCTAAGCTTTTTAAAATAAGTGTACAGCTAATCCATTCTGTCTCCTTCTGATCAAAAAAACACTTGAGTATAAGTACTAATAGCGTTCGGTCAATATACATTGACGCAGATTCTAATTGATTATATTTGAGACACTACTTGTGGCATCGGTTAATCACTCGTTTTTGTTCTCCGTGGGTTTTTGTTTCCCAATTTTGGCGGAATATTGTTATCATTGTTGAACATCCAACACACTATGTGTTTTTTACATATGACTAGCAAACTTTCACTAAACCATCTCTAACTCACATAAGATACTCCGATCTAGCGGTACAATCTGTGTTCTTTTATTACACTTCACAAAATTTTCTGTCTATTCATATCGCGGATAGTGGTGGTGCCTTATGAAGGACATAAAGCCGACCTCTAGTGTTTGGCTTGCTTCCTCAAGAGTGTATATAACGGAACAGTCACAAACCCTAATCAAGTAGGCTGCTCAATTGTTACGAACAAATAAACTCTTATCAAAAGGTTGGAGTTGGAGGGAACACCTATTTTTTTAAGAATATATTCCACCTAGCTGAGCACTGAGGAGGTTGTGAACAATAAAATCTTCTTATATTTCTTTGAGAGTTAATTCAAGAGAAACATGGAAAACACATTCGTATCGAAGATCGCAATAATTCCTTGCATCTTAATCCATTGTCTCAAACTCCCACCCCATAGCCTAAAAATAAAAAGGCATGAGCCACAGGTCCTGACCAATTGCACATTAGTTTAGGAAAGGACTAAACGAAAAGGCAACGCAATAGAAATAAAAAATTTTCGAAAAAAGAGATGGCTTAGATGGCCAGAATTCTTTGTTCACAAATAGATCTAAAGCAAAAAGATTACACGCCTAAACTTAATGAATTGTAACATACATCATGTTAGGGTCCCTATGGCACAATTATTAAATCAAAAAGTATTTGGGAAATTCTTTATCTAGATATTACATGACCTATGGAAACAATTACTAATCACTGATCCAATCACTACATCATGCAAAGCAAGTAAGAGGAACGTAAAAAGTAACAATGTATTAGAAATCGTCAAATAATACTGACCTTAAGGATGATCAACACAGAAGAAGAGTGCAGCACAGCATAAAAGGAAACAGAAGATTTTACTTTGATTTTATAGAAGTTAGATCTAAACAAAGTAATGACAATAGACTAAGCAAAAGTTAACGCAATAGCAAAAATTGCTGCTCATACTAATAAGAATCAAACAATGGAGTTTTGCCTGCTGTAGTTATCATCTGCACTTCAGTATTTTAAACTCTTTTTTTAAAATTGACTGCTCCAGAGTGGTGTCACGCGATAAAGTTGACCACCGGCGCCTTCTGAATCTAACGCAAAATTTACATTTTTCTCGCCTCGATAATGGTAACAAATATCACCCGGCACACATGACAATACATTGGAGACAATAGATTTGACCACACCATCCTGTATTAAACTTAACTAGCATGTTATTACTGCGAGGATACCTCAACTAGGTGCATGCTGTAGCTTTTTATAGAGACGCAAAGGGTACACAGCTTATTCGCGACGGCAACACGGACACGCCATTCAACAGGAGAGAGTAAATGGAGTTGGTAAGGTAGCACATGAGGGTGCGCCTCCTTGCTATTCACGACAATGCATCTTTTTCACTCGTCTGCACTAATAAGCACACCTACTAATCTGGTTTATTTCTTATTTCTACGGGTCCATCACTAAAATCAAGTCCAAATAGAACATTATGTGAGTGTCTGATATCTAAGTTTCTCAACAATTCTCAATCTCTCTCACGACTACATAATTAATATGAAAATAAGTACTCTCAAATTGTTTTTATAGACCAAATTAAAGGGAATCTAAACATGACATGAAAAAAGATTAAGATTAAATTGAATTACAAAAATACATTAAACTTGCTATCTTGGGAATGAGTGAATTCCATCTTGTGCCTTAATAAAGAAGTAAAAATAAACCTGATCGATTTAGATGTATGAGGCAGTAAAAAGCGGAGGGCTCCTAAAACATTATAAGCGAGGCACGGTCAACATAGAATGGAGGAGGTTATGATTTATGAAGAAGTAAGTCCTACGAATTTACATATACGATATGCCATGGGGCTTCCCCCACCCGTAAACTGATTTAATCACCCGCTAAATGCCCAGAGCGGTGGATCAATGGTATCTCATCGTCGCTCGAATAGATTGCGCGCTTTTCCGTAGTACAGCTGGGTTTAATTATGCAAGTATTGCCTTTTGGCACAGACAGATCTTGGGTCCTCGACCTGCTAACTAAGTTAGTCTATGATCCAGCTGTGCCGTGTAGTAGAAGAGTAGGTTGCCCTTATCTGATTATGACGGCCTCACCAGGCTGAGACTTCAAACTGCTCACGGAAACACAAAATTCGCGCAATAATGAGTAGCATGATAATTTTGAATATCTTTAAATAATCCTCTTTTGTTTGTCCTGCTCACGAGCATTGGAATAAAGCTCAGGTATCATTTATGCAGTCATACATACGCTCTCACTCTTTTGGTTTTCTAACTTATATATAATACTGCAGTCACCACACGTTATATACAGGTGTAGCATCTTGTCGTCTAACTCTAGATTTAGTTACGAAGACCGAGAAACTGATTTTCATGTTTGCAACTTTTGGAGACTCTTCTCTCCACCCGACATTTCTCGTTGCACATATATACCACAATAAACTGTTCAGCAACTCTTCTGTGTATGTCACTGCGCACACATCGGCCTTAAGCTGACCAAATAGCGGGAGCGGTCACATGATAGAAAGTTCACTTTCTTTCCATCACTAAAAGATACTATAGACGGAAGCGCATATCAGAGACAGTGCCATATTGGATGTTTCTTATAGTGCGCGCTCATGTATGACGCATACTATTGTGCTTATTTAAATTTCAAGGCTTCAGGTGGACAATACTTGTCACTCTAGCAATTACTTAACTACCTTTCTTTCTCGTAAGATGATAGTTTGATCTCTCGGTTAGTAAAGCTCTGCCCTGCCATTAGATACCCGATGGGGTGATACAGCACTTGACAACTCACGATGGATCGTCGATACTGTTCAAAATATTTACTCCCAACCGAGGTTGGCAATTATGTCAGTAGATAACAGTGAAAAGCCCTCCGCATCCTGAATGAAACAGCCGTCGGTGGCAATCTCAATAATTGAAAGCAAAACCATAATATTCGTTGGCTGCGACCTGGGTTCTCTCTTTTAAGACTTTGCCACTGTGGCCGCATCATTCTTGGCACATCCGATGGTCTCAGCCAACCACATTTGCGGACCTACGTATGAGCAACTCACGCGGGACCAGGATCGATATAGGGATGACCTTTCCCTGATGGTGGAAAACAAGGGCCATGAAGTCAATTCTCCGGCTCCAAATCAATCACTAAAATTAATTTCCCACTTCTAGATGAATAGACTGTCAAATGAGCATTTCATTTTTTCTCTTTGACATATTTCCCCGTACTCTGAGAGGCATCTGTCAGCAATTGCGAGCTCAAATCAACATGGGGCTTGGGCTAGTCGCCCTTTGAACTACGTGTGGCTAGAAATTAGCCACAAACCATAAAAACCTTATCTCGCGGATCATCGTAGCCCGCCTGCAGCTGCAAAAATATCAGGAACCCCCAAGTGTCCCTCAGTAGCGAGGCCATCATGGACGAATCTACTTAGATGAGTGGCTATGAGACTATCGGATGCTCTAGCTTGAAGAGTAGCATTCAGGAGGTAAATATTATGAGTCCATGCGGACTTCAGGCAACAAGCATGTAACATAAAACGATAATATGGATCGGATATACGCGCAGAAAGAAGGTCGTCCACAAGAAAAGTAGGGAACATTTTGACATCATGCCCGAGCTTCTTCCTCTTGTGAGAATGAAGGATACGATCTGAGCTTCCGCCCTGTAGGTATGGGCACTGTAGTGACCGTAAACAATTGAAAACTTCACATGCAATTGTTCCGCTAGTAGCCAGGGTGTATACGATTAATGGGTACATTTAAACATCAGCAGTGACTGCAAATCCACGGAGGGAAGTCTTTCTCAATGTTTTACTCGAAATATATTAATAATAGGATGCCGAAATAACCTTGTCCTAGTGCCTCTGACCTTAATATTGCTCACCCATAGTGTAATCCGCTCGGTCAACACATGAGCACAAATCGGGTGGTTCCAATCGTGGTATGCCACCGAGAGATGGGTGTGGTGATGAGCGCATCTATTTCAGATGTGTTGAACGCTTTGGTAAGCAGTTCTCTCACTATACGCATAATCAATAAATTTATATTCACGGTCAGCTTTGCAATGGAGTCTCGCACTTACGAGAGGCCTTTCGCATTGGGAGACAATTTGAGCGAGTATAACTTTCTATTTTAAAACAACGTGTCCCAGAAGCCTCTCCTATAGTGTATGTCACACGTTCACTCGGTGGGGTATACTTGGACAGCTATGCGAGGCGTTCATATTTTTGTGGCTGCTTAATTCAAGCCTTTTTTTAAATCACTTATCACGTAGACATGTTGATGACACTACTTTTGTTGACATCAAGAACTTATGTTCTTTATTTTTCCTTCAACCCTACTATAAATGGGACATTTTTTCCCAATTTCAAAAAAAGATTTGTGCACCGCATACGAATTACGATCTTCTTCAAGACCTTTTCCAAGTGTAGAATTAGATTTATAGGAAGGTTTGTGAATAATGCCTGGTTTGATGCTAGACAAGACAAAATCCAATCCATGAAATATACCAAACATTCAGATGAGGCTCGACTGCAAACATACTGCCAAAAACTCTGAGCAAATATTGCCAATCATTCAACGTTGGAGAAAGGATGCGCTGGACGCATATTAGTAGAGTCCAAATGGCATGCGTTCCGAAAATGCCAAATACGTGCCAAATGGGCAATTAGCTAAATTGTTGTCTTTATCACTGAACTATTCACGGACGCAATTTGGTCTTATTATGATGTTGGACCACTAAATAACTCGTCAAGCAAAAATAGTACACAACATTCAATTCCTCAGCAAAAGTTCTGTCTGATCATCGTGAGGCGAAACTGCTAATTCTAAAATGAACAACAGGCTAAGCAAAATGGGTACCATTGTTAAGATGTGCACCAGACCTGTTTGATAACTTGTGAGAATAATCCATGCGCAAATTCCACGCCGGTATGTTCGTGTCTTGTAGGAATTAATCGCGTATCTTGTCATTAAGTGACGTACTGTCATCCCGTCATTGGAACAACGGAGTTGTTCTCAAATGGGCTCACCCAGCGCTATCAGATATTGGGTAAGACGACTTCCTGTCGTCCAGCCACTCGATCTATTTCCTTTTTACGACCTCACCTCCTAGCCGGGGGTTCAAGCGACGAGCGTTGGCCTTTCCGTACCAATTACCCTAGTCTTTCTTTCGACCAGACGAATCTGTGCGTACAATACGAAGGGCTAGATCCTCGTATTCCACCAAGGTCCATCCAAGGCCTTTGCAAATTATTTCTAAGATTTGTATAAGCGCCTCTTATTTCTCCTTACTTCAGCAATGCATAAAAAGGATAATCCATACAAGTAACCGTGTTGCTACTGTCTCAAGTAGCTTCATAGCTTATAAGGTCACGTTGTTGAAGGCAAACCGGCTATTATATCTCATAGCACAGGGTTGGGTTATTCACCAATAGATGGTGTTAAAAATTCTGGCCTTGTGAAGGTCCGTGTTTCATGAGTATAAGGTGGTTGAACGTCGTGTATCAGAGAAGATTTCATTCAGAATGAATTAGACGGTGCATCTTCCTCGCTCAATATTGCGTAGCAATTCCAAGATCTTCTCCACACTAGCTCCTCTGCACTTGTGCAAAGGGTTCGTGCAAATGTTTCTTCCGCAGTTCTCAATAATATTAGTCATTTTTCCAAAGTCACCGTGGGTACTTCAATGCATTGAAAAGTGTTGAATTTTATTCCTGATTCGTCGACCTTGAATGGTCAAAGTTTCCCCTGGTTTTGCACATCGATTTACAGTGCTGCACGGCACCTGTTAACAAGAAATAGCTGACCCAAGATTGTAATAGGGATTCTCTGTCAGCTTGTAATCCAATAGAAAAAATAAACAGGTCCTGTCAGATAGATAAACCTTGTTCTACTCTGCGAATGAAGTAAATCCGCTAGATGCTCGCTCTCGGAGGGAGCTCATTATCTGTGGAGTATCGGACTGACTAGTATGAATGTTAGATTCTCAGATAGTTGGGTCTTTGCGTGTCGATAAAATAGATTCACTTCGTTAGGAGCATTATTAACAAGCAGGTTATAATTTATGGCTCCGTAGCAAATCGCATAAGGACCGTGTGCTTGATTGAACCATCTTCCCTTCTAT